>NC_021160.2:47310789-47327953 GCF_000331145.2 Cicer arietinum
TTATTATTATTATTATTATTATTATTATTATTATTATTATTATTATTATTATTATTATTATTATTATTATTACTATTATTATTATTATTATTATTATTATTATTATTATTATTATTATTATTATTATTATTATTTAAGATTGTCTCAATTTGTCAATGCGTTGTTGGATCGATTATTGTTAGTGATCACCTATGAGCGAACACCAACAAATATTATCCCAAAGATAAATAAAATTAAGGACGGTAGATCTTATATTATTTTTTATTAGTTAATAAAAGATATTAGTTTAGTTGTTATTATTAAAGTTTTAGTTTGATTATTTTTTATTTACTTATGTAATTTTTATGTTTATTGTAAATTTATTTTTTTAATCTTTAAATTTATTTTTATTTTAAGTACGAATGGATATATGAAGCTTATTTTTCTGTTAAAAAATTATAATGGAAGACCTTTTAGAAGAGTTGGAAGCTCAATTTAGATTATCATATTTTAATTATTGTATTGCTCTATATATTGAAATCAAATTTGTAATCAATTATAGAATTCTAACTGAATGAATGAAGTGATCGATTTATTGGAGAACGTTCATATGGGTTACAAAATGTATAATTGGTTTTTTTTTTACCCAAATATAATTCGATTCCTTTTGATATGTGGAATTGGAATACGTATAAATTACAATTAATTGATTTTACTGTCAATCAGTTATAAAATAATTTCATGGATTATAAAATATAGTAATTATATTGTTGCTTGATCATAGAAAATTTATTGATATGTCGCATGTTGGATTTACAATTAACAGTTGAAATTCAAAATAAAATATTTTGATATTATTTATTCATATTGTAGCAGTTCGATACAAAATTTACAAAATAACTTTTTCACATGTTCGTATATTGGAGTCCACCAGAGTAGAATCAGCGAAGCTACATTTGTGAACTTTTATTAAAAAATTGCTTAAATATAATATTTTAATTACTTTTTAACTGTAAAATTAAAAAATGAGTGAGTGGCAATATAGACATTACATAAGACACCATCAATAAAAAAGAGAACTATTTCTAAACAATTAAAACAAATAAATTAAAATTAGAAACAAATAAAATTGGTACAACATCCATGTGTAAAATTTATTATAAGAAAATATATTATCATTCACGTCTATATCTTAGAAGTCTTCGGTCTTCACTGTCATCTCAAACAATCAACAAAAATATTAGTAAGAAAAAAGACAGCAAATGAGGAGTTACATACTTTTAATGAATATGAAACTATGAAATTTGAAAGAGAAAAATAAATACATCACCAAAATGTGTCAAGTCTCTCCAACAATAGTTATTTTTTTTGACGTCCTCTCCAACTTTAGATTGTATAATTGTAATCTGTAGAAAATAAAATTAGTTGTTCGATCACAATTTATTTAATAAGTATAATTTATATTTATTTATTAACACTTACAAAAATTGTTAAAAATCATATTTAATCAAATCTGTTGGAAATGATGATGTCTTTAATGAAAAGTTCATTGGAAATAATGATAACATTTATGAGAGCTAGTGTGGTTGTGAATTGAAAAAATTGAGAAGTCTCACATTGGAGGGATACCACATACTAGTAGTAGGGTATATAAGATGGAGATAATGAACTTGGGAAGGGCCCAAAGGGGCGCCCCAATTTTGTGAAGGAGGGAGAACACAAGCAATATTGACCACCACACGCGCGCCGCCACCGTCCGTTTGACTTTGGCTTTGGCTACGTGGTGTATTATTATTTTTTCCTGAAAATTAATTAATCATTTTTTAATTAACTGATTGCTTGCGTTCTATCTCTAATTGAAACGTTAATTACGTAACTACCCTCTACCTAGTCGTATCTGATCCAGTCTTCCTCCCTCAATTCGTGTGCCTGTTTTGCCCGGTCAAAACCCTAATCTTTGGTCTCACGTTTCCTTATTGTCCGGTCAAAAGTCAGAGTCAATTTCATGAGTTTGGGGCGCACGTTTTGGGGGCTTGGAGCGCACGTTTCTGAGAGCACTTCTTGGAGCGCACGTTCTGGTGATCCATGGATTTCTCAGATCCAGTTGCGAATTTCCTCTATAAATAGAGGGTTCTCCCCAGTTGGAAAATCACACCAAAAAGCTCTTTGTATCTGAGGCTTTTCTCTCTTCTCCCCCTTCATCTCTTTCTTCTCTTTCAAGTGGTAATTGTGCCATATTACGAGTGTCAATTGTAAGACTGCCATATTGAGGGTGTAATTTTAGAACGGTTTTCTACAGTGCAGTAGAAAACCGATACAAAGTATCTGAGCTGTTTTATCCTGGGAACTTCGTGGTTGATAGTTTGTCTTGCACAATTTTGGGCAGTGCCTCGAAACGTCTTAAAGAGAGCGACCTAGTTCGTGACTCAACCCAATAATATTTTCGGTGGCATAAACTATTTTCAAAGGTTTTTCGAATTTCAAAAACAACAAAATCTCTTTGTAATCCTCATATAATCATTTTCATCATCCATACATCTGGACCCTTTTATCATTGTTCATTTGATGTCGGCTTATATTGCATCACAACCAACTAAAAAACTAAATCAATGCCATACACATAATAAAATGGATATAACAAACACACAAAATGAAAACAATATGCTAGGGTATGTGGTAGGGTGTGAATTTAACGTGTGAGATGTCTAAATCGCAACATAAATATTTAAAGGAAGTTCATTGATAAACTTGAAATACTCGATAAATATAAACTTAAGCATAAACAATTGATGAAAGTATAAGACAATCACAATAATATCAGATTTGTATAGCAGTTGAATATACTTCCACAGCTGCAAAATTATATTTCAGAAAATACATTTGAACTCTATATATAGACAACTAAAAATAAATTATGATTGAGTAAATATTGTGTAATTGTGTATAGTGTACTCAGTTAAAATTATAAGGCTATGACTAATATCTAAAATTGTATTTAATCATTCATCAATCAACTATATACTTGCTATTAATATTCTCTTGTGCGGATATTAATAATTTCTTTCAATAATATATCATTGTTCCTTTCCAAAACAATATTTTCTATTAATATTCTTTTGCTGAAAGTTTATAATTTAATTTTTTTAAGAACAATAAATTTCATTGGCATAAGTATCAAATATTTTTAATTGAAGGTACCATTTAGATATTATTTTTGATGGAATAAGTATCAAATATTTTTAGTATAAATGACACAATCGCGATTCATCTCTTATAAATATTAGATCACCTGATTGATATGTCTTGAAATTTGTTTCATCATATTTTTATGTATATTGCATACATACTTTATTCATTATATAAAATTAGAATGCTACAATTTTTAATAAAATAAATTTGAAATATTTTCGAAAATTTATTTAGAAAGAAAAAAGAAACACGGAATATGACAGCTTAATTTCATTATATAGTTGAAATTAAAAGTTTACATTCACCCGCCAATAACTAAAAGTTGAAAGTTCAAAGACAATGAATTTATTCAAGTATAGTATAAGATAAGTTTACTCATTAATGAGGTAGCTAAGCAAGTGGATAAGTGGGATTAAGAGCAAGTCCACATAAACCTTTCTTAGAATGTATATCTCGTTTCATCTTAATATATCCTTTCTCACCCCATTTTGTACCCCATGAATTTTTCACTAACCAATACTTCACACCATCATCACTAATACCATAACCAATAATTGTAACAGCATGGTCAAAATCAGTTCCACATTTTCCTGTAAAAATCCCACTTGAGTAAAATTGGAAAGCACGTTGTGTCGCTTCAATATAAACAATTATAGGTTGGTTTGCCACTGCTTTTAAAATTGCATTTTCATTATTTTTAGGAACTTTTTCATATCCCTTAATCTTAGCAACAGAGTATGCTCCTTTTTTCATGTTACATTTTTTTTCAACACCTTTATAAGGGTATTTTGATTCACTTGTTATTCCTCCATTTTTAGCAATGAACTCATAAGCATCTTCTGTGTAACCGCCGTTACATCCATAGCTATTACCTTTAACACAATCTATTAGTTCTTGCTCTGAGAGTGACACCAATTTTCCTGTTTTTATTTTGTGAATACCTTCTGTTGCAGCCACCGCTGTAAATGCCCAACAACTACCTACAAAACAAAATCAACATCATATTTCGTTTGTCCCATGGTACACCATTAAATTAAAGTGGTTTTTAAATATCAACCTGAATTTCTGTTTGATATTTTTATTCTTTATAGAAATTTTGATCAACTTTTAGTATTTTAATTTTTTTTCTTTGTTTTCATTGTTGGTTTCTAATTTTAAATCAACGCTTCTATATGTTTCAAAATTTGAATAATTCTTTGCAGTAATATTTATGCCATTATAAAAACTGAACATAAAATAGCAAGATTTTATATGGACTAAAAACTTATTAAACCTAAACATTAAATAATTAAAAAATCAATATTAAAAAATAAAAATAAAATAGTGAGATTAAACCGATAACAAATAATTTTTTTTGTATGTGGGTAGAAACAAGAAAATATTTAAATTGAATTGAATTATTTCAAAAATATATTAATTAAATTGAATTGAGAAAACTATATATGCATGTCTTAGATATTTTTTTAGTTACCACATGGTCCCCATTTGTGTTGGTCCTTGATTGGAGTGACAGCTCCTCTTTGTCTCCAATCCATTGTAGCAGGAACATCAGTTACATTTTCATACCTAAATTCATTTTCTGTTGCTATTCCAACACCAAGTTGCTTCTTGTTACCATTAAGTGAAGCCTTAAATTCTTCATTTGTTTGGTCAGCAAATTGATTAATGCTAAGGTTGAAAGCACTGTCATAGAATGATTCAATGAACTCAACATTCTCCTTGAATATTTCGAAACGTTTTTGCTTCTCAGCAACATCCTTGTAAAACTTACCATGTTCTTTCATCCACAGTTCATGTTTCTCTGTCAAGGATGTTTCCAATAACCTGCTACAAATTACAACAGAATTCCACAGAGTCAGAATAATGAAAAACAGAGTTAAAATATTAGTAGAAGACATCTTTTAATTGATAGAATATTAATAGTGTTTAGTATTAAGCATGCTTCTAACTAACGTAATGCCTGCTATTTATAGCAAGCAAACGAATACCTCCTATTATTTTACAATTTTTGTTAAGTATATTTTTAGTTCTAATAAATATAATATTTCTTTTATTTTATCGAAAATGTTTTATTTGTCATTTTATTCTCTTTCATATTATTTATCATTGTATAATATCAAGAAAATATTTATTACTTTTTTTCTTTCAATAATACATTCTTATTTATTGTATCTTAATCCATTTTAACAACTTTCCTAACAGCAATTAATAAGAATATTTTGGTAAATAAACGTCATTTTATTATTGAAATTTAATTATTTTCTTAAGAACTCGCACAACTCAAATAAAACATTTATAATTAGACGTGAAGATATTTTTTATTTTTAATCTCTGTTATTTGTAAAATTTATTCATATTAAAAATTGATTGTCATTAAAAATTACAATGACTTAAATCAAATATTTTAAATACTACGGAAACTATATTTCAATATGAATAAATTTTGTAAAGACTAAATTAAAATAACATGGACCAAAAACAAAAGATAATTTATTTGTAAAGATTAAAAAAAATTACATAGATTAAAAGGAAAAAAATTTAAAAATAAAAAATATATTTAAATTTATATTTTCTAATAAAAAGAATGAAATTTAACTTTAGTGCACTCTAGTCTTAACCGAGTATTACCATTCTCAATTTTTAAAAATACATTCAAATACTAGAAAAGTCTTATGCTTATTTTTGTAAAATTAGAACGTCATATATTATATGGGTCAATAGTATAAATCTTCTCTAATATGTTGACTATATTGATTTACAAAATATACAAATATGAATAAAACTACAAGACTAAAATAAAAAAGAATTATGAATTTGCGGAAAAAAATGTATTTGCAAATTTCTATATACATAAAATTTAAAAAATACAGTTGACCTACAAGAAATATAGTTCCTCTAATGTGGATAATTCCCATTATGACAATGAATCAAATATTAATTCATTGAGCATCTTCTTATATACATAATAATAAATGAATATGGAACATTTAATATTTTTCATATCAACAATTGAAATACATTAGTTTACTCACTTAAGTATGAGCTCAATAAATTATGAGTCAAATCCAAAATAAATATTCTAATTATAGAGATTTTATTATTTAATTAATCTGAAAGACTCTACTTTGCAAAAATATCAACATAATCATTGTAATCTATTGTGCCAAACATAATAACATAATTTCACAACTCTTTTTGCACTGTTACCGGTCAAAACACATCTAGTTTGTTTCACATTTAAGTTTGATATTTAATTCATATGATTTCATGTAAAAAAATATTATTAATGTAAATGAGAATGTTAATGTATATGCTTGACTTTGTGTTATGAAATATGGTGTGCTAAAAAAATTATTTTAGGAGATTGATGTTGATATGACTACCATTGTTCAAAAGATAGAAAGATCTGCTGTTAATATTATGAGTGTCAATGTGGTGTGCAATTTACGTATATCTAATGTTCGTTGGACATCCCCTTAATGGTTGCTATTAGCTTAATGTTGATGCAAATGTCCAATAGAGGGGTTAAAAAGGAGTATTGGTGTAATAGTTAGAGATGTTGATGATGTAGTTGTTGTTGCTAGGCGCCGACAACTCCTTTCACTAATAGATTCAAAGGTAGCAGAAAGATTTAGCTATACGAAAATGTTTAGAATTTGCAAAAGATATGTATTTTTTATATCTTATAGTAGAATCAAATACTTCATATGTATTTGCGACGTTGAACGTTCGTCAACCATCTCCATCTATGTTATTTCTAATTGGAATCGTTCTATAAAGTCCTTAGATTAAATGTTCATGGATGAATATTTTTTTTCTTTAAGTCTTATCTTGGCGATCGAGCTAAGAGACACTGGTTTGTGTCAATTAATTTTGTAATCTAATTTCCTTTTCATCAAAAAGTGTTAATGATTTATTAAAAGTTATATATATATATATATAGTAATTATTGAAGAATAGTAAAAGAAAAAAATAATTAAAATTATAAATAACATTTTTCCATGTTTGTATCTAAATTACTAAACCACTTCTTTTACAACTATATTATTTGAAGTTGATATTTACTGCCTTAATTTGAATACTTTTTATTTATCGTTGAATAGTTACCAATTAAAGTAGTATAAGTATGTTCTTTCATTTTGAAAAATAACAACATTCTTTGTATTCATTTGATTAATTAATGCATTTAACTACATTAAAATGGTTGATTACGTTTTCATAGAATTAAAATGAATTAAATCATTATTTGAAGGGGATGATATTTCAGACAAACTTAGAGACCAGTAAAGAGAATCAGAACAAATAATATATAGGGTGGCAGAGAGAAAAAAGATAGGTGTTAAAAATAGTAATAGTTGTCAGTCCAGACTCATATGTAAAGGTAGATATCCTTAATTAAATCGGACATGTTTTGAATTTAAATCCAATAATTTACGGTTATATGAATTAATTATTGTAATTTTCTATTTAAGAAGAATAAAAAAATAGTATTGGTTGTTGAAAATTTAAGCTCCCAAATGCACGATGAAAATTTAAGTCCCAAATACATATTAATTTGGTCCTACTAATCCCGAACAGCCCAACAACATTGTACAAAAAGTTCAAACATATTTTGAGAGATAATTACTATATATGTCCACACATACCCAACCTTTGAAATACTTGTAATGGTTACTTCAACGTCTTTTTTAAATTATATTTTTGTGTGGAAATTACTACTTGATTGACATGCGCAAAACATAAAGTACTTTTAGATATTATCCCACGTGTTTTTATTTTTTTATTTCTATATATTATAATTATTTTGTCAAAAAACTATATTTTAATTATAATGGTGGATCCATTCTTAAGCTAATGGGTTCTTTCCCCTCCGCAACTTATTTTTTCATTAATACTATACTTTTAAATATTCTTTTCTCATGAAAATATTAGACACTTATGAAAAATATCAATTTCATTCTTAACTCTAAGTTAAGGGCTCTTATTGAGTTACTACATATGTCGATTATATTAAAAACAAATAAGTTCAATTATAATATTTTATACTGCATAAGTTTAATATATATAAAAACTTTTATGTTTGATAATTAATATATGGTATAAGAATTCTTAATAATTAAATTGGTAAAATTTAATATTAATAGTTAATTGTTGAATAGAATAACTGAATTACTTTTAAAATAGCTTGATCTCCACTTTAAAAATTGATAATTTTTTATGATTGAATTTTCTTTTAGTAGTTATAAAATTTCAACATTTGGTTTTTAATTTATGTAAAAATAATAATTTTTTTTACAAAATTATTTTGCTATTTCATACTGAAACAGAAACTTTTTAATAAATTTTAAGTTGTTTCTCTATCTTTGTCCGTAACACTCATCACTTGCCTGCTTCTAAAATAATGTATGATTTATAGTTTGAAATGGAAAATTATTTTATAAACGTTTGAAAGAAGGAATTCTTACTAGCATAGTCCTAGAGATAAATATAAACACTTGAATATTAAAAAGAATTTATAAATTTAATGTTTTATCTTGATTTTCAATACCTTAAGAGATTAAGAACTTACTTAAGATTAAATACTCTTTCGTATAACAAATTATGATTAAAATATAACAGAAAATTCAGTAACAATTTAAGGAATAAACTCATTAATCAAGATGTAATCGGCAACTAGAGGTTGGAATCAAATAAGTCCGGTAACAATAAAGTTATAACCAATCATACAACTTTAAATTTTATTCAATTTAGTAATTTAATTAGAGAATTAATAATTTTTTTGGAATCTTTGTATTCGGTATTTGATGCTTTACTGAATTACTATTTACAATGATTCAAACACACTTGTTAAAATTGCTAGTGATGTTTCTCTTAGTCACGTAAAGTATCGCGTAATTCTGAATATGTCTATTATTAGCATCTAATCAAATATGATATAAAAATAAATTGGATCAGATGTGTTTACGATTATGCAACACAAGTAAAGATTTAAGAATACAATTTCAGCAACAACAAAAAAAAAAAAAAAAAGAAATTAAGAATAAAATGGATTTTAAATAAGAGGAGTGTTACCATAATATTTTTATAAAAAAAAAATTATATTTAAATTCATTTATCTTATTTACAAAATTATTCCTTAAAAATTGTGACGTATACTATCATTAAAAAAATGGAATGGAAAGTCCATGTAAAATTACTATTATTATAAAAAGAATCTTCTGCCTTCCATTTCAAAAGCATATCGTATAAGAGAGAAAGTAGATACGAGGGAGTCGTGGAGGGAATGAGGGTGGTTCTGACAATTTAAATTAAATTATTTGACAATTTTAAACTTTTTTAAAATTATTTGACAATCTTAAACTTTTAACCAATAAATTATTATTTTTTTCACATATATCTATATATTATATATTAGTTGATTAAATTATCTATTATATTTATCTTTTTAATTTAATCATCATAAATTTAATAAATTATTTTTCTCAATTTTTTTATTTTAATTAAAATTAAAATTATTATCGACCTAAAATTTCAGAAATTCTTATCTTTCTCCCGCAAAACTACTTCACCTCCTAAGAAAATCACTCATGTTTGCGTTGTTGTCATTTTGGTGCCATCAACCACAAATTGTTATCATGCGTCGTCGTTTTTAGGTTTGTCTTTGATTCTTAATTAATGAATTAACGATGAAAATAGACGATGCAAAACAGATGAGAGAGATAGTGAAGATCGGCGGAGGGAGATGGTGAAGAACAGATAAGGGAGACAATGAAGAACGATAAAGGCAGACGATGAAGAACGATGGAGAGGAGGTGCGATGGAGAGATAACATACCACTAGTAGAATTTTGTCTTTTTAAGTCGGTTAAAATGTACATTTTAAGTCGGTTCCGTGCCCGAGTTAACAGCAAATGACTTAAAAAATATGTTGTTTTTTAACTCGTTCCATGAACCGACTTAACAGAGCTTCACCATATTAAGTCGATTCACCTTAACCGACTTAAACATGATAAATTCAGTACAACATATCATCTTTTTAAGTCGGATATTTTGACCAACTGACTTAACAGATATAGTTAAAATAATTATTTTTTTTTTTTTATTTTTTTTATATAAATTTCTCATTTTGTTTTCACGCTCCTAATCCATGCAATATTTCGTATTAAATTTCAAATAAGAGTTTTGTACTTACAATCACAATCTTATATAAACATCTAATAATCAAAATATACAATATCACAATATCTCATGTTTATACAAAAAAAAAATATAGAGTACAAATAACATGTATCTCATTTCCGACTAATAATTAGATATCCATTAACAAAATTACAAAACCAACAATTTAGCGATATTCAATAGACATATATTAGCATCGTCATTTTCTTCAATTAATTTCAAAATAAAATCCACACGACGTTTTCGAACTTATTTACTGTGATCCGGGTGATTTGATCTCGAGTCTTCAAATATCTGTAAAGAAAAAAAAACACAATCAATATCGACTGAATCCTAATTTTTTTATCATATGAACATTAAAAAAATACAATCAATAACAACTTATAATTTTTTATCAGACAAATATAAAAAAATACAATCAATAACAACATGTAAAAAATTACGTACTTGCATCCATGAAACAACTATGTTAAGATGTTCAACCTATGTAACATGACATAGTAGTCACACTTATAGATTTGTCATGTTTAACAAATCATCATACCATATCCGTTTTGTATAACTATGACAAATTCCACAATGATTTCTTATTTCTTCAAAATATAACAGGTTCTATTTAAAAAAACAACAATAAAATTTTCCTTGGTTTTTATGAAGTTTTTTTTTTAAAGTAAGTTGTAAAAATTTATCCACACTTGTACACTTATTCAAATAACTATGATACATATTTATTTGTTACAAATAAGTAACTATTAAAGTAAAATAAAAAATCGTTAGAAAAAAAAAATGAATTTGACATATATTTTTTCCCTTCAAATAATATGATATTATTATCTAAATGAAATTATGAGCACATATACTAATCATTTTATCTAAATGAATTACTCATATTGTCAATCGACTTTTGTTTGGTGGGTCCATGTTCCATCTTTTTGACGTGACCATGGAGGTGATAGTATTCTTGGAGCAGTACTTTTGTGCAGGTGTCTACCGAAAATACCCCAAGGGTATGAGCGATGTTTGATAGGTCTCATATCCCCGGTGTATTTTCTATTTGTATACTTTGGATTATCATCTCAAAAACTATTTTAGTTTGTTTGTATATATGATGTAATTATTCATGACTTTTTTCATTTGTGTTACGACAAATTATTTTATAAAGTTGTTTAAAAAAAAAAAAAAATGCACTTGCGTTGTTAAAAATCGGGGTGTTACACTAGCAACAACTAGTTCAATAAGAGTTCTATTTATTTCTTTTCTTTCAACTTTACCATTCACTTCAAGTAATTATGGTGCAGTTGTTCCATGTATAATTTGAGACAATTTATAAAACTCATTAAATAAACTAGAATCATACTTGGAACCTCTTAATCTTTATACTAAATTGATTTTCAATTTCAGTTACAAAGATTCTTAACATGTCAAGCATTTCACTTTTATTTTTCATTTCTTGTTAACGTCTCATCAAGTTCACATTTATCAAAGTGTAATAAATCTAAAGACTCAGATTCTCTAACTACAAATTTATGTGAACTCTTTTTTTATTTTACCTTGACTATAAAAATCATATTTTTCAAAGTCATTTGAAAATAACTTTGGAATTAAACATAAGTTACTTAATTTTGAAATCATATGTGTTCACATCACAGAGTATAGCATGTTAAAAATTAAAATCACACAACATATATGCAAAAAGAGACATTTTATTGATTTCAACTCTGAAATGGTGGGGATGAAACACGACCGTAAATAAGATGGCGATGGGATGAAACGAAGATGGCGATGAAACTGAGTTTGACGACAGCTATAAAACTGAGTTTGACGATTGTAAGGAAATCGACGTCAGTAGATGAAACATGAAACTGGAAGTTTGCCTATTGTAAAGAAATAGACGTATTAAACATGAAACTGACTTGAGCAATGGATGTGGATTGGAATAAATGCAGTTGCAAATGGTTAGAGAATAGAAAAGATTTATAATAGAATAGTCAAGAGAAATTTTATTTAAACACATCTTTAAACACATATACAAACACATATACCGTATACGTATACAAGCATAAAGACGTATATATACTTAGGGACATTTTAGTCATTTTAGTGACTTTCAATCTATTCCTCAAAAACCCTTTTTTTCTCATTCTCTCTTCTCTCTCTTCTCCATCTTCTTTGTTTCTCCATCTTGTTCTCCACCATTCCATCTTATTCTCTTCTTCTCCATATTGTTTTCTTCGTTTCTGTATCTTCGTCGTTGTCGATTGCATCCGATTTTTCTGGCGTTCGCTCGTTTGATGCATTCAATTCTGCCGATCTTCTACCGTTTTCTTCGTTTGCCGATCTTCTTCGATTCTGCCGATCTTCTGCCGTTTATGTATCTTCGTCTTTGCCGATCTTCTTCGATTCTGCCGATCTTCTGCCGTTTTTGTATCTTCGTCATTGTAAGTTTACTTTTCCATATCATTAGGGTTTTTCGTTATTGATTTAGGGTTTCTATTTTTGCTTCTCCGTTTGGGATTGTTTATTTTTAGGGTTTCTATTTTTGGCTTCTCTGTTTCTATTTTTAGTTATTGATTTAGGGTTTATATTTTAGCTTCTTCGTTTAGGATTTTTTGATTTTTAGGATTTCTATTTTTGACTTCTTCGTTTCTATTTTTGTCTTTCTCGTTTCAAAAACATTATTATTATTATTATACCTTCAAGGTAAATTGCTAGTTTTTGAATGTTGGAAGCAACCAAGTTATGAAGTTCTTGACTTGGCCAAACAACACTTTGTATGCCGAAACAGTAACCAAACAGAATGTTAATATGAATGTTGACTTGATATTGAAGTATATTTTTCTCTATCATTTCAATTTAGAAAAATTTAGTATCATAAATGAGGTATTTTGTTAAAATGTTAATATTTTGGTATTTATTTTTATGCAGTTTTGATGCTTTAAGACATGACACTGACAAAAGAAAAAAATGTAAGGAATTTATAAATTAGATATATTTGTATTGTTGCAATTTATTTATCAATATTAACCATATATTCATACTTTTCAGATACGTGCGAGACATGCATGTTTACCAAATTTGTTGCATAAAATCAACCTTCATTTGTCAAATGCAAATCGAACTCAAATTATGACAACTCCATTCAAATGGGTTTTAGATATGCCAAAAAATTTACAAATTTCTGGTGCTTTATTGTCGGAGTTGGCTAGTAGGTGGGGTGGACGTAGTGGGGGATTTAGGATTATAGGTAGGATAGTTAATTTTACTCCAAGTGGCGTATGTTTAGCTATAGGACTACCAATAGTAGGTGAGTCTTTGAAAGAATATGAAAAAGAGGAATGTGATACATTGATGTTGTTTAGAGGAAAAGAAGTAACTTGTGAAATGATTGGTGTGTTGCTTCACATGTATCGTATGCATAAAGTCAATTTTTGTAGACTTTATATACTCCTCGCCTTTGGCGAGTTCTATTTTCCCCAATCAGGAAATCGAGTAAATACTCGTTATATTAAAATACTTGATGATCTAGAGTCTCTGCATAGCTACAATTGGGGTGTTGCAGTGTATAATGTTTTAGTTGAAAGTTTAAGTAGGATTGAAATTGTGTTGAAAGAGGGGAAGGTAGATTCACAAACACACATAACAGGTTGTGCAGCTGTCCTATAGGTATATATTTAATATCGTTTTATGTCACCATCTTTTATCTTGTGTTGTCTTTAAATTAAAATACATCCATTAAGTCATTAATATTTGTTTTAGATATGGGCGTTCAACCACTTGTCATTGGGTGAACCATCTGTTCCCAAGTTTAGTTTCCCGAGATTTTTGAATTGGCCAATCTTACAGTGTCAGAAGAAAATAATATTAAAAGCATTTCAAAATAACATGGTAAGCATTTATATTATTTAATTGTATAACTTATTTAATAATAATGTGTGTGTTTCAATTATTTTTCGCTTTGCAAGATAATTGAAGAGTTAACTGCCACAAATGAAGAACTTGAATTTGACATGGTAAATGAAGCATTGCATAAACAAGAAAATCAAACTGTACGTTATGTTGATTATCAACGATTGGTGGCGGAGAATAGGCAGTCCCAAGAGAAGATTTCAATTCTTGAGGGTGAGGTAAAATTGTTGAAAGAAGAATTGTGTAAACGTCAACCAATGCATGAATCTGATCATGAATTTGATGGTATAAATATTGAATTTTTTTGTTTATCAAATATTTATGATATGCAATTTGACTTGTTAATAAGATACTATTTGATAACAGATGAGGTGGGAATTAGTACCCCTTTTGAGAATGTTGGGGATGAAGTCGCATGTGAGCCTAACGTGAATAGTTCAGCAAAAGCAACGTCAAACATAATTACGATAATGAAAGATAAACCAAGGAGGCGAGTTAAAAGTGTAGTCAATCAAAGTCCGTTTGTGAATCCGGATGAAAAGAAGAAGAAGAAGAAGAAAAAATAAGTGTGTTATGGGCATATTTTGAGTTTGTGGGGGGTTCTCTATAGCGATGTAGTTGGTGGGGTTTGGACTGCACTTTTTGCCTGTATTTTTCCTTTTTATGCTTGTATGAACAAATATGAATGAACTTTATCTCTTTCTTTCTTTATGATTAAGTAAGGATTTAGATTTGGTTGATTAAGTTGTGTAAGAATTGCTGAAGTTATGTAGTTCAGATGAATTATGTCTGAAAATTCAAATTTGAAGTTAAGTTTAATTATCTTCAAATGATTTTAAATTTATTGGCAAATCATTTCCACCTTCAAACATTCAAATTGATTTTAAATTCATTAACCAAGTTGTTCACAATATTAACCATGTTACTTAAAGCCATTAACCAGATTTATATTTTGTATGATAAGAATGACCATTCTGTTTAAATCCATTAACCAAGTTGTGCAAGGAATGAATTAACCAAGTTGTGCGTGTTCCTTGCATTTATCTGAAAAGTATGAATATATGGTTAATATTGATAAATAAATTGCAACAATACAAATATAACTAATTTATAAATTCCTTACATTTTTTTCTTTTGTCAGTGTCATGTCTTAAAGCATCAAAACTGCATAAAAATAAATACCAAAATATTAACATTTTAATAAAATACCTCATTTATGATACTAAATTTTTCTAAATTGAAATGATAGAGAAAAATATACTTCAATATCAAGTCAACATTCATATTAACATTCTGTTTGGTTACTGTTTCGGCATACAAAGTGTTGTTTGGCCAAGTCAAGAACTTCATAACTTGGTTGCTTCCAACATTCAAAAACTAGCAATTTACCTTGAAGGTATAATAATAATAATAATGTTTTTGAAACGATAAAGACAAAAATAGAAATGAAGAAGTCAAAAATAGAAATCCTAAAAATCAAAAAATCCCAAACGAAGAAACTAAAATAGAAACCCTAAATCAATAACTAAAAATAGAAACAAAGAAGCCAAAAATAGAAACCCTAAAAATAAACAATCCCAAACGGAGAAGCAAAAATAGAAACCCTAAATCAATAACGAAAAACCCTAATGATATAGAAAAGTAAACTTACAATGACGAAGATACAGAAACGACATAAGATCGGCAGAAATGAAGAAGATCGGCAAAGACGAAGATACAAAAACGACAGAAGATCGGCAGAATCGAAGAAGATCGGCAAACGAAGAAAACGACAGAAGATCGGCAGAATCGAATGCATCAATCGAGCGAACGACAGAAAAATCGGATGCAATCGACAACGACGAAGATACAGAAACGAAGAAAACAATATGGAGAAGAAGAGAAGAAGATGGAATGGTGGAGAACAAGATGGAGAAACAAAGAAGTTGGAGAAGAGAGAGAAGAGAGAATGAGAAAAAAGGGTTTCTGAGGAATAGATTAAAAATCACTAAAATGACTAAAATGTCCCTAAGTATATATACGTCTTTATGCTTGTATACGTATACGGTATATGTGTTTGTATATGTGTTTAAAGATGTGTTTAAATAACATTTCTCTTGTATTTGTGTTTAATAGTGTGTTCCAATATCATTCCTCAATAGTTAAAGATGAATATTTGTATTTGTGTATATGTGGAAAATAAAACGTTTCACGTGGTTAAAGATGAATACTGTTTTATATTCTTTACGTTTGCCTTTAATCGGTTATTAATTGAACCGCATTAAACAAGTTTTAAATATTTACAAAATTGTCACCGCCTCATTTTGTTAAGTCGTTTAAGAAGTAACCGATTTAGTCATGGATGGGATATATTAATTTTTTAATTTTATTTTTACAGTATCTTTTAAGTCGGTCGTAAATGTAACCGGGTTAATCGTTTTTCACATATTTACAAATCTGCCACCGCCTCTTTATTAACTCGCTTATACGGACAAGCGACTTAAATGTACCTCCGCCTCATTTGTTAAGTCTGATAGCACGTAACTTATTTAAATTTGTTGTATTAAAAGCCCAATTTTCTATTAGTGCACGGAGAGAATAAACTTCGTTATTTTTCTTATATAATTTAATAAATAAATATTAATTATTTTAAAATAGAACAAAAATATAAAACTTTAAAATTTGATGATGCTAAATTTAAAAAATGATCAAACTTACTCATAGATGATATGTTATTATGTTATTGATGATTTAATTTGATAATATCAAAACAATTGTGTAAGTCTCAATAAGACCCAAACATGTCGGTAAAGTAAATATTTTCATATTATTATATATTGTTCTTTTCATACATATATATATATATATATATATATATATATATATATATATATATATATATATATATTGTTTTTTTTGTAACACGAAAACTT
>NC_021160.2:47328605-47353605 GCF_000331145.2 Cicer arietinum
GGGGAGAAGTGAGAAAAGCCTCAGATATGGAGAGCTTTTGGTGTGCTTTTCCAAGTGAGGTGAGCTCTCTATTTATAGATGAGTTCAGCAACTGGATCAGAGAAAAAGGGGGGATCCAAAGGAGCACGGAGTCCATTTACTGGCCACTAGTAGAGTGCCTCAGAAATAGGAAACTTGATTGACAAGGCTCCTTGACCGGGCAAAAGTCAAAAACGTGGGAAAGACTCAGCTTTAGGGTTTTGACGTGGCAAACATCTGAAGCTAAGTCAAATTAGGGTTTTGACTGAGCAAGGCACAAGAGACTAGTCTGTTTAGGGGTTGAATGAATCAGAACTTTGACTTTGTCATTGTGGATGGCAGTTTCGTAATATGTGACTCATCGCAAGCAATTAATTAATTAAATAAATAATTAATTTCCATCTGTTAAAAAAATAAAAACTTTAATACAACCCGAACCGAACCGAGCCGGGCCGGGCCGGCGCGCGCGCGTGTGGTGGTCGTTTGCTTGCGTTCTCCCTCCTTCACAAAATTGCGGTGCCCCTTGGAGCCCAACCCAATTGTGAAACTAACTCCTTATAAAGGTCATAAATGAGTGTGTTCCCTCCAATGTGGGACTTCTCATTTTTCAATTCACACATTAAAGCCATCATCAATGCCAATTATGTTTCATCATTTCCAACATATATATATATATATATATATATATAGGTTATAAAAATTAAAATTAAAATATTTGAGTATTACAACAATTAAAAAGTATAAAAAAATGGACCGTACATGGATAAATTCATTGATAAAATTATGGATTTTGATAAATTATCATATTACTATAACTATACCAATCATTGATTGGCTGTTAATATAAAATAGTTACTTAAAGTATACTCTTATTAAACTTTAAAAGTATTACACAGATAAAGATACTAAAAATTAATATAGTTAACTACAATATTTTTATTAATCTTATTTTAGAGCTTATCTTATAACATCATAAAATATATATCTATAAAACAAAATGAAATTCTTATTTCATTCTAATCTGTTCCACTCCAGTCAATTGTGTTTTATTCTGCTCGATCTGTTTGTTTGAAATATACCAAACTTTAAGTACCTTTTATAAAGGGTTTTGATTACCCCTTATATTCTAATCTAATATTATCTTTGTTTGTAAAACAAATACCAAGCTTTA
Organism: Cicer arietinum; assembly: GCF_000331145.2. NCBI lineage: Eukaryota > Viridiplantae > Streptophyta > Magnoliopsida > Fabales > Fabaceae > Cicer > Cicer arietinum. The sequence goes on from NC_021160.2 coordinate 47,329,795, forward strand.
AAAAAGTTACACAACTTTGCACAAAAATAAAAAAGTAATTAAGCAATAGCAAGTCACGTTCACATGTAGATTTTTTGACGTGTTATATGCCAATTGAGTCGATAGACACGTCAACTCAACTAACAATTAACATATTTATTTATTTAATGGGGAAGAGAAAAATGATCAATTTGTGTAACATTAATTTTAAATAAAGGCATAAAGTAGATCTTTTAAAAGATAATAAAATAAAATCGATTTTGTGACAAAGATTTTCAGGATTGTACTTTTTATTTTTCAAAAAAATTGATTTTTCTTTTTATAAAATGTAATTATGTTTTTGAATTCTATATTTTTTTGTTTTTGGATTCTATAATGTAAACGAATTTTTATCTCTTAATAGTATTTTTTAAGACCTTATAACAGTTTTAGAAAAATAAAATAAAAATGAGATTTTGTACAGTTGATCTCTTCGCACAGATTCATAATTGACCTTGAATATTTTTATTGATACTAAAACTATAATTTAAAATTATATTATATATATAAAGAGAGAATAAATCAAATTAGATCGATGTAGTATTACCACAATATTATACCACTTAATAATATTTTACTTAATATGTATTTTATAAATTTAAATTTAATTATTTAATTGAAAAATCATGTTATATAGATTATTTATATAAATTTTTATATAAATATAAAATTATTTAATATATTATCAAAATTAATAACGTATAATAAAAATGTCTAAGGCGTTATATATCATGTTTTTATTCTATTCTGGCCACGAAAATGCACTCTTAGATCTTACTACGGTCTAAGGGTTTTTGAGACCTTTTATTATCCATAGAATAGAATATTTTGTCTTTATATAGTCAAAAGTTAATAATAAGGTGTTTAGTGTTTACCATACCACTTCTTATAAAAACAAAAAGGGTGTTTGTTCAGTCAAAGTTATGAGATTTTTTAACTATATGTGTCGTTCTTCTAATAAGTAAACAAAAATTGGGCTCACCACAGTTGTTTGAACTTTGAAAGGCACTAGCTAGCTATATGATCGATATATCTCTATCAAATATACAAAAACAAAAATAAAAGCATAGTCTGAAAGGAGCTCGGATATACTAAAAAAAAGGAATGACTTAATGGTATAATACAAGACTAAAAAATGTAGAATGGTAAAACTTGGAAAAATACTGTATTATTATTATTATTATTATTATTATTATTATTATTATTATTATTATTATTATTATTAAGTTTTCCTTGATATAAGTTGCTTTAAAAAAGAAATTACTCATAAATATACGTTAATTTATAAATTACCATTAGATGTGCTCCTTTTTTAATAAAATATAAACAAAAAGTAATAGTTGAAAAATTAATTATTTAATCTTAATTTTTGATCAGATACTTCATCCTTTCAATTATCTTTTTGTTTATATTATATGTAATAGTGATATTTATTATTCTTTTATGAATATTTTTTATTTATATTATAATTTATCTTAAAAAATAAATGCAATATTTAATACATCTAATCACAAAGAATAATTGAATCACTTTATAATCAAAATACATACATTAATTATATATTAACTTTTTTTAATACATGAAATATGCAATGGTGCTTAATTATAAAAAGGGAGTAATAATATGCACAATTAATTGTCTCTAGAATATTAAGTGGAATATTGTCAAAAGAGAAAATTAAGTGGATCAGTCATCAGTCAGCAACGGTTTTTTTATTACAAACGCAATTTGATGCACATTGCATTCAGAGAGAGAAACTTTGTAATATTAATATGCAACAGTAATAGATGTGAAATTTTAGTGTGTTTTCTTTAGTTTTACATGTTTGTGGTTTAGTCTTTCTTTGGTTTAGTGTTTGGAATAGTTAGAAGTGATTTTGAAAATATAAAATTAATTTTAATATATTTAATTATTGTCGAATAAAATTAATTTTATTTATCATAATATTGTTTCAAACTGGATTCGTATAATTTTTTATTTTAAATGTATTTTTTATATTGAAATTTGTTTGTTCAATATTTAATTTATTTATAATAAAATCAACTTTTATCGTTACAAAATCAAACAAATATTTGAACATAGTCATAATAAACTTATCTTCAACTTATTATCCTCGGCAAAAATAATGTTATTACTGAAATGAACTTTATATTTTCTTTCCAATGATTTGGCGAATATTTACATATCACGATTAACATTATAATTTTAATTCAAATAAAACAAATCCATTTCGGAGTGACTAAGTGTTATTCGATTTATGCACCGACCCGACTCAATATTATAACTTGCAATAGACAACAAGGATTTTCAACCTTCAACAGTTAAACATAGTTCTAACGAACACAAAATTGTTATGTTGTTGAATCCCCATATATCGATGATCATTTAATGCGTCCTACATCGATAAAAAAATTCTGAACTTTTATAATAAAAATGTTTACAATATCCTATCAGAAAAATAAAAAATTATTTAAAAATTTGAATAATATACAAAAATGTTTTTTAAGTCGAATAATATACATTAATTGTTTTAAAAGATAAAGACTAAAATTGAAAATAAATATATTTTAATTTAAAATAAAATATTAAAATTTTATAAATACTAAAAATTTATTAAAATAAATAGAAATAAAGGTTTTTAAGAACCTACGTGGGACCCTAAAATAAAAGAAAAATAACCTGCCGCGGAAACACGAAGGCGAGTTTCCTTTTCTTTAAGGTCAAAGCCTGGGTTTACCTTTAACATCGTTCATGGTCCCTCGTTTTTATTTATTTATTAAAAATGAATTATATTAAATAAAAGAATAAAAATATATCCAATTTATAAGAAATTTTAAGATATTCAATTTAATTTTTGAGAAAAATAAAAACACTTTTGTATTTATACGAAAAATAAATCGAATCAAATTAGTTCTTGAGAAATTTTGAAAGACTCAGTTAAGTCCGTAAAAAAATTGAAAACATATTTTAGTCCTTAAAGAAAAATAAACTGAGATAATTTAGTTCTTTACTCAATTTAGGAAAAAATAAACTATAGTGTTATTTCATCTAAATAAACCATAAGTTTAAGATAGAAACTATTTTGATTTCATAGTGATCTACGATTCAATAGACGTGATTTTCATTGTCTTTGTCGTTTGTTTCATAAATTGCATTTTCTTCTTCATTCTAGCATTTTTCTTCTTCTTTATTTTATCATAAAAAGAGGGTCAATGAATGAATTTAAAATATAACATTACTAATAAAAAGAATAGTGTATATAGATGATTCCGATCCAAAAAAATGACTTCAAACTACCTATCTTCGGTAGATGAAGATGAAAAAGAGAAAAAGAGAAAAAGAAATAACTATAGTGTATCTAGATAAAGTATTTGAAAAAAAAAATTAACTTTAGACTATTTAGATTTATAAGGACCAAACATAAAATTAAAAGTTATATATCAATTTGTAAATTTTGAAAATTTATAGAGACACTGTAAACAAAATAATCAGAAACAAAGGTGTAAAACTAGAAACATATAGGAACCAATTTTCATAATTTAAAAAGTCGTCCAATTTAAAGCTCCTTAAATTTTAGCTTTAGCAAAATAATTCATTAAATGTTTTCGTTTTAGAAGTTTTCAAAATTTATACTTCAAATAATGTAATTTACATTTGAAATAGTAATGTCAATTACAAAAAAGGGGGAGTTGAATTGTGATTCCCTTTTTATAGTTAATTCCTGTTTTAAAAAGATTTTAACTCAAGAATGATATTGGTTTGATAAACAATAAACGCATAATGTTATTCGTTAGTAATAAAACAATAAAAACTTCACGATGTGATCAGTGCCAAGTGAGTGATAAATAAATGGAGATAAGGCAAAGATAATTCACACAACAATATATCATGGTTCACCAAACTTGGGCTAGGCTAGTCCTCACAACCGTGAGATTTAAACTATGTGCTTTAGAACCAAGAATGGTCTCCTACTCACCTTTTCTTTTGATCACACCTGAATCAATTACAATCTTCACTTTTCAACCTAAAAATGAGTTTTACAATCACTTTTCAGCCTTAAAAGAATTTTTACAAACATATTCAATCTAACATAAAATATAGACTTGAGTTATAAATGATGTGTATGATAAAAGTGTTTGGGAACTTGAAACTTCTCAAAACTTGTTTGAGATAAATGAAAGACAAAGTCAGCAAATAATGATCCACAAATATAGTGAAGAGAGCTACGATGTAATCAATGTCAAGTGAGTGATAAATAAATGGAGATAAGGGAAAAAGAATTCACACATCAATATATCATGGTTCACCCAACTCGGGTTAGTCTAGTCCTCACAAACGTGAGATTTTCACTATATGGTTCAGAACTAAGAATGTTCTCCTGCACACATTTTCTTTTGATCACACCTAGGTCAATTACAATATTCACCTTTCAACCTAGAAAGAATTTTTATAATCACCTTTCAGCATTGAAAGAATTTTTACAAACATATTCAATCTAACATAAAAGATAGATTTGAGTTACAAATGATGTGTATTATAAAAGTGTTTGGGATCTTGAAATTTCTCAATACTTGTTTGAGATAAATGAAAGACAAACTCAGTAAATAATGATCCACAAATATAGTGAAGAGAGCTGAAGTTTGCTTGAAGAATGTTTGACTTGTTCTTACTTGAACAAGTGTTGGTAGATTTGTAAATTGAACTTTTGTCTTCATCTTTCAATTGATCTTCAATTCATAGATGATAAAAGACTTTGAATATTCAGTGTTAATTGAATATAGTCGTTGGACATACTTCCCAAGTGTTAAATATATTTTAAAGCAATTAAACATGTGTTTAAATTGTTGTCCAAAATGTTCTTGACAATCCAAGAACATTCTTGCTTTTGGATTTGACGGGAAACGTGAATGGGTGAGTGAATGGGCTATCAAATGATAGTTTAGTACAATTTCAGATCAGATTTATGCAGAACTTTCTGCATAATAATGCAAGTACAATGTACTTGTGTCCTTTCTCACAACTCATCAGAATGTTCTTTTGTAAAACCAGAACATTCTTCATTTATGGTTTGTATGAGTTGTTGAATTTTGGACTTCTGACAATTGTTGTGTGCTAAACTTTTTTGTTATGTACGTGTGTTAGTAATGCAATGACTTTATCATTCATGTCCAGATTATACTTTCTTACTTTAACCATCAACTTTGGGAATTAGTCTTACTTTTTATTCTTGATGCATTGCTTTGCTTTTGTTGATCCTTTTTTATTTGAATTTGTCCAAATAATCTTGAGTATATAATTTTGTTCCTTTGTAATGAATATTGGTTATTTGCAATGTAGATTGAAGTATTTTCGTATCCCATATCGATCTTGAATTAAAGAAGACTTTGTTCTTTGTAAACCAAAATGTTCTTGGATTAATGTTGTCTAAACCAGAATATTCTTCGTTTTTGTTTTTGTTTTGAGTGATGTTGAGATTTAAGCTTCTTTAACAACTGTCTTGAAGTGATCCACTGTCCTTTTATCATGTGTGCAGGCTTCTCAGAGGTACACTGAAGTGTCCAATCAAACTTGTCAAATTCAAACCTTATTCTTGCTCAAACTTGGATAATGATCTTGCTTGACACATTATGAAGCATAACTTTTACCCTTGATCTTTGGAGTGATCCTTTTACTGATATGATCCTTGTATGTTTCTAGTGGAATTCTGGAAACATATTGTAAATAACAGGACCATTCTTTTCTTTAAAAGAAACACGAACATTCTTGTTATCTTGGAACTATGGAGAATGTTCTTTTTTATCAAGAGTGTTCTTCTTTTTGTTTGTATATTTTTGCTCCCTCTTTAATATGATCTTGCCATCAATTTTTATGCATTTTGATGAAGTGGATGATTTCTTGCTTGTTCGCTTATGTAATTCATGTTCCTTAAATAAAACTCAAGTGAAATAATTAGTAAATCATCATTTATAAAACTTAATCATCTATTTCATGAGATTTGTTGTTATTAAAACATATATCGAAAAAATTTTTACTTGAACAACATTGATAAATTTGAATTATTGTAGAAAATGACATTTCCTTATAATGTAAATAACCTTGTTTGAATGATAAATTTGAAAGAAAAAAAAAAATTAAAGGGTTTTATGAGGTATTTTGTAAAAACTAAATTAAAAAAAAAAAATTAAATACAACATAAAAGTTAAGAATTTGAATTTTCCTCAATACCTTATAAAATACAAATCTTAAAGTGAGCCATTTTTTGTTAAAAAAAAAAAACTTATAATTTTGTCTCATTTATGTTTCAAAATTTGAACATCAGTTCCTAATTATTTTTCAAATTTTAAAAAATTGATCATTATAATTTTTTAAATTGGTCCCTATAGTTTTGAAAGAAAAAAAATCAAGTTTGTCCTAATAAATTGATCCTTTAACTTTTTCAAAATTTCAATTCTAATCCAAACAAATTTAATACTATTTTAAATCACTTTTCATTTTCTATTTATATTTTACCCCCAAAACTTGTCAAATTTAAAAAAGTGAACCAACTTTAAATATCTAATTCTGAATTCAAACAACAAAATTTTTAAATAAAGAGAAATTCAATGGAAGCATTTGAGTTTGTTTATATTTCTAAACTATCTAGAGCTTTGAATTACTTGATCCAAACAATCTTTTAAAGAATATAGAGTTCAACTATACTGAAAAATGATATTACATAATAAAATGTTCTCATATAATTTGAAACACACACCTCAAGTCCACCACTTGGTAAGCAGAGTTTACTTTTCTAAAATATTTTGTGTCGTGAATGGTCTGCGATCGTTGTCATGCAACCTTCATATGGTGTCGTGAATGTCAAGAAGGGTTCTGGCATTTGGTGCCATTACTTCGGCTAGGGTCATTAAAGTTGCCTAAGCCTAATCTTAATGAAGATGATTTTGCGATAAAATGTCAAAGGACAAATATAAGGTGGGGTTAGAGGATTGTAAAAATCATTTCTAAGGTAGGTTGTGTTGTCTAAGGGATATTTGCATATTAAATTAACAGATTTGTGCAATAAGTTGATGAAATTATGAAGTCATTTGGGAAGATCGGGAGTAACTTATTTATAGAAAGGATTTTATGAATTTGAATTCCCCACTATTTAAGATCTTCGATATGTTCGTCCGGAGACTTTTTGAAATATAAAACTAGATTCTCTTAAATTGTTTGTTTGGACTACATATTTTACTCATTCGAATCATATGAGTATTTCACTCGTATGGAAATGATCACCAATCAAATGAAGAAGTGTGGTGAAACTATGAGAGATTTGATGATAATAGAGAAGGTATTGAAGACATTGACATCAAAGTTTGATCATGTTGTGGTTGCTTCAGAGGAATCTAAAAATCTTGTTGATTTTAAGACAAAGGAGCTACAAGGTTCACTGGAAGCTCATGAGTTGCGTGTCAAAAAAAAAGTTCCGAAAAGCTTACTGAACAAGTACAAATCTTCAAGAAAATGATTGGAGATTGAGGAAAATTCAAAAAGGGAAAAGAGAAATGGAAGAATCGGAAGGAATCTAGTGACAAGGGTGATTCCAAAAGTCAAAATCAAGGCACCAGCAAGAAGGGTGGTGGGTTTTATTAGGGGAACAAGAAAAAGAAGTTCAACAAGGAGAATGTTCAAGGCTACAATTGTTAAATGTATGAACATTTTGTTGATGAGTATCAAGCAAGTAAAGGTTCTAAAGGTGACAATGATAAAGTTCAATTTGCACATGCAAATGATTTAGATTCAAATGAGATTATGTTGATGGCTATCAAAAGTGTTGAAAGTGATAAGTTAAATATGTAGTACCTTGACAGAGGATGTTCTAACCACATGACTAGAAATAAAAACTAATTCTTCAACTTGATGAAAGTATGAAAAAGAAAATCAAATTTGCTGACAATAGTGAACTGATGTCAGATGGAATTGGTAAGGTCCTTAAACAAAGGAAGGATGGGTGTGAGTTTGTGATCAATGATGTGTTATATGTGCCAAACATGAAAAGTAACATGATTAGTCTTGGGAAGTTACTTGAAAAAAATCACTCAATGATGATGGAGGACAAAGAGCTAAAGGTGTGTGATGAAAATCGAAGGCTAATCTTGAAAGCTTCATTTTCTAATAATAGGGCTTTCAAGATAGGGATCCATGTGCTTGGACATCATTGTTTGGTAGCAACCATGTCAAGTAACAATTGGATCTGATATAAAAGTTATGGGTACTAATATCAAGAATTTACGCATGCTAATTGACAAAAAGACGATGTATGGCTTGTCTGATATTCAAGTATCCCAACAAGCGTGTGTTGTGTGGCTAAGCAAGCTAAGAGATCATTCTACTTTGACGTTTCAATTAAATCAAGATAGAAACTGGAGATGATTTACTCAAATATGAGTGACCCTTTTCAGGAGAAATATCTAGGTGGTAATAGTTACCTTGTGTCATTTATTGATTATCACACTAGATATATGTGGATTTATCTCATTAACAAGAAAAGTGAAGTGTTCAGTTAGTTTAAAACATGTGTTGAGAAACAAAGTGACGGCTATATTAAGACATTAAAATTATATGGGATGACACATATATGTCCCATTTATACTGCCAAATTATGTGAAAATGAAGGGATAGAGCATGATGACATTGCTCCATATACACCACATCACAATGGTGTTGTTGAGAGGAAGAATAAGATTGTTCTTAATAGCCAAGAAATTGCCACACAAGTTTTAGGGTGAAGGTGTAGCTGTAGTACAAATCATGAACAGAAGTCCCACTAATAAGTTGTTGAGCGTCACTTCTTATGAGTCCTAGAATGAGAGAAGACCAACTGTAAACACTTTAGAGTTGTTGGTTATTTGTGTTTAAGATGCACCTAAGCAAATAAGGAGAGAATTGGATGATAGAGTTCAACCTATTATGTTAATTGGTTATCACTCTACTAGGGCTTACAAATTGTATGATCCAAAGGAGAGAAAAGTGATGATAAGTAGGAATAGGATAAGGCCTATAAATACTAGCAACTTGATGGAAGATACTAACAAATGATTTCATGAAATGGTGCAAATAGTTCTATAAATATTAACAACTTGATAGAAGTTACTAACTAATATCTCTTTCATAAAATTTCTCTATCAATTTGTCAATTTGTCATCAAAAACGGATTGTGAGAAAAAAAATAAACAAAAAATAGATAGATTGAAATTTGAAAAATTACTTTACTTACTCTTCATCATCATAATGTCATAGAAGATGGTGTGTCTTTTAATGTCTTTAATATGTGAAAATCATATATTCTAAAGTTCTTATAATCATAATAGTTTTCTTGAATGTGAACTCTTATTTGAAAACTATAACTTATATGTGGTATCAGAACTCGGTTGTAGAATTATAACTTGAATGTTAAACCTTGATTAGGATTTTTAAGGATTCCATTCTTTTTCCACTGTGCATGAATTAGGATTTTTAAGGATTTGCAGAATGGAGAAACTATGTAAGTGTAGAGCATTGATGGCTAAATATAGCTTCAAATCAAAATGCTACCAAGACCCTTCACTTTTATGAACTACAGTTAGCAGTACTCGTAACAACGCGGACAACACAATAATTTTGACTGCTCCAAGCTTTTGGAAATCTACAGAAAACAATGTATAAATGCAAGGTGTAAGCATGCTTAAACTAGAATGAAATATTAGACAGAATCAACACTTTTCAGGTTACATTGAGCAGCCGGTACATGTATACATACATCTTAGGAGGGGGTTGGAGGAAAACTTCATATATAAGGCCTGAATCCTAATCTATTGACCATAAAAAGGACCTGTGTTTAACATTAACCACTAGAAGGGTTGACTCGTTTCATTATCTCTTTACATTTATGTGCTAGCCGGGATATGGAAAGCCAAGACCCGTTTGCCGCCTGACGTGCTCTGGGATGAGTTTATTGATCAGTTCAGGGGAGGCTCCAGATAACTGCAGTCATAGTTTATACATATATCAGATTTATTAGCTAATCTAAAAGCCTCATATATTAGATTTGATGTGTTTGGAATGGCGGTGATAGCTCCCTCAGTGCACGGTGTGTTTGAAACTATAACTTGAAGCTTCTGAGGCAGACATTTTACTGCAGTTCCAAACATTCTATTAATAGAAGAACCCAATTGGGCAACTAGATGCATACTTCCTGTTTAAAGTTGAAAAGCGGAGGCAGAGGACGACCATTAGGAAGCCGAGCATTGGGCTCTCGAAGCTCATCAAAGAAAGGATGTGCACATGCTTCCAGCTGAATAATAAAATCCATGAGTGATTTTAAAATACTAAAATATAAAAAATGAGTATAATGAAACCCCCATTTGTGAAAATACTTTATCACAGAAACTATTAAGTACTAACCATACTAAAATATGGCATACCAAGGCACAGGGATCTAAACTTCATCGTTGCAACGAGAAAGAAATAACGGGATTTCTTATTTTCATTATAATTTTCATATCAAAACACGATGTTTCTGCTGTACATGTGCCTTCCTTTTAAGGAAGGATATAAATATAATGAAAGTATATATGGGTTTTCCCAACTTACTGCGCTGCAACGAAGACTTGGTGAATATTGAAGAAGCCTTGATGCAAGGTCAATTGCTTCAGGAGGCATTCGCTTGTGAAAAACCTGAAACATGGACCATTCAACCAACTCCATCAATTACCCAAACAAAACAGCACCCAGATAATCCATTTTTATATAAAGCAAGAGGAGTAATGGGAAAGTATGCAACTACCTTATGCCAAGGATGGGCTTTAATCTGAGGGAATCTAAAATCAGAATAATTAGGGTTCATACAACGAATTTCTTCTCGAGTTGGAGTACCAAGAACCTACAAGAAGACGCCTGAATAAACATCTCTGTAACCAGATTCATCCAATCTAAGGCACCATCAACATAGAGAAGGCATTACCTTGATAATTTCCACAAGTTGGTCCACCTGATTTTCTCCTGGGAACAAGGGCTAAAGAAACATTTGAAAACTATGAGAAGTCAAGATAACATCTCTATAACAAAGAGAAAACACTTCTTATGCATAAGAAGTATTAGTTTATAAGTTTTCATCAAAGTTTAACAACCTGGCCTAGAAGAAGTTCTGCAAGGACACAACCAGCTGACCAGATATCAATCGACGTTGTATATTCTGTCGCACCGAATATTAGTTCTGGGGCCCGATAGTATCGTGAACATATGTATGAAATGTTCGCTTCACCCTTGACCTGACATAAAAATATTATAATTACACTTTATCTGATGTTATCAAATAACTAGAACCAAAATCCCAAGCAAGCAGCTCGGTTGATGAGCTTAGGGACACTAAAAGAGTTCTAACTAGGAGGGGACTAGGTAGGGTTCATACCTTGAAAACTAAAATAACTACTGATTTACTAAACTTTACCTGTAAAAAAAATAACTAGAGCCAAAGTTGATATGTGATTCCAAGTTTCCAACTAATATCTTTTTGGTTTATTATCATGATAGGAAAACAGAATAACTGGGGTCTAGGTTGATAGCAACACTAACATTTTAATGAATATTAACTGAAATTCCATCATCCCTAATACAAAATTAAAAGAGCGCTTGTGGACAGATCTTAGGGAGCTTTTCTAATGATCGATGTAGCATACAACTTCAATTTTCCAACATTAAAATGGTATCATCCATATATAAAGTACTAATATGCACAGAAAGAATGCAGACCAACATACCAGAACTTTAGCACTCCCAAAATCGCAAAGTTTAACTTGGTGAGTGAGAGGATCAACCTACGGTAGGGTACAAACACAAAATAGGTTTAGAATAAAAGAATGCTGCTCATCGACAAAAAAAATTCAAATAAATGACTTACCAATAGATTTTGGGGCTTCACATCCCTATGGCAAACTCCTGGAACGGTATGGATATATGCTAGTCCCCTAAAGATCTAAAATCACATCCCAACACAATCATTACACAATTCCAAATGAGAAAGTGAGAAACAACATACCAAACAAAAATGCAAAAAGAAATCCTCATACTTGGTATGTATATAATTTCACATAGATTAGGGGCATTCTCTGGTTGATATTATTGTAGTGCTTTAGAACTCGGTACATCGTCTCAGGGACATATTCCATCACCAAGTTCAGAAAAAGTTCGTCTCTGCTTGTTGTAGAGAAGAAACAGTGCTTCAAGGAAATTACATTTGGGTGATCCATCACACGCATTAACTGCAGTTCACGATTTTTGTACCGCTTGTCTTGCAAAACCTTCTTTATAGCCACTGCCTCACTAGTCTCCAAGCACTTCGCCTTTGTTTCAGGTCGAAAAGGTAGATACACAACCCAGGGGGTGTTAAGAAATGAGATACTTAACAGTAAAGAAAGCACAGTAGGCATTATTATCACCTAAAAATTTATAACTTCCATTTACTATTTACCCTTACCTGGAAAACAATTCCGAATGATCCTGTGCCAACAACACGTTCGGCCATGTAACTGATTGTCTGCAAGTAGTATGAGAGCATAAATTTATGAAGAAATAAGAAATCAAAAACCATGGTAGTTATTATCAATTGTATATTGAAACATCATTGCAATTACATTGAAATTATTCAAAAATATACCTTTTAAGGTCCGAAAACGAGGAACCAAATATAATCAATTAGCAAAAGATCCAAAGGGAAAAAAGAGGCAATAACCCAACTTCTAGTTCTAGGTGACTACTAGTATTATATTTTAAGATGGATCCTCTATAAAAACAGATAATTTTAACTTATAGGTTATATTAAGTAGTTTTTCTATGTCTCAAACAAGAAGTGAATTGTTATATCAAGTACAAAAATTAACTTTAGAAATTGGAATTTACGAATGTAGAAGGTTAAAACAAGCCCACACCCGTTTTGGTTCACCATTTTTGCCTCCAATGGTAGTTGAGATTATGTGACCAGTGACTGCATCATTACTGTCAACAACAGTAGATGACATTTCCTGCAATGAATAGCAATAAATATATCTTTAATATGGTAAATCAATTCTCCTAAAACAGAAATAAAAGGACATTCTTCCTGATACAATACCTGTAATTGGTTATCGAGTTAATAACTAACAGCCAAAATTGGCTTAATAACTTATCATCAATAATTCAGTTTAAAACATGTATATAACATGCATATCAGATATCAATGTATGACTCAGCAAAGTCATTAATGTACATGCATGTATATATATAAATACACAGCCAAATTAGTAGTCAATACTTTGGACTCCTACTGTATGACAAATTAAGATCAGATGTTGCGAATTTGCATAAAAAAAAGGCATTCGTATCTCAAAATCCTGTAAATATTCAAAGCGTTATACAACAAGAGACACACACAGCAATGGAACTTAACCAGCAGAAATGGACAACAGCCACCAACAAGAATGCAAAATCAAAGATGGGTTAAGTGTAAAGAGCTCAAAGGTATATGCACAGATAAAGTCATATAAGGTTACCACATTTCACAAGAAAGCATCACATGGCAGCAAAGGAAAACTTTAATATCAATTAAGAGACAATGCAGAGAAAGAGAATCTAAGGACACTTATTCCCTAAAGCAAATTAAAACCATTTGAACAACAATCCACCAACAAATCAAGGAATCTCCAATTTAAGCAAGGAGCCAAAGATATAAATAGAAATTATACCAAAGTAACAGAACAAACATACAATATACTACCAACTCCAAAACTTAGCATAAAAAATCTAGGAGATAAATTGCAACATATTCCAACCCCAAAAACTTCTGCCAGAATATGAGGGTTAACACAACTTCATATTCAACTAAGTACCTAATCAGTTTCTGTCCCTTTCCTATGCAATTTTCAAGGATAGAAATAAAAAAGCCTAAATTATAACAGATTCCACATTTCCCCTTTCTTTTTCTGGACCATATTAAAAAGCTCCATAAACTTCAATTTTTCAACACTAAGATCTCAACTGTTAAACCACAGTCGAAAAATTAAAAACAAAAAAAACAGTATTCATTTTTTTAATTTTACTACTTTACTGTTATGCTACAGTAGAATCACTCTGATCTTCGCCGGAGAATAAAATCCGGCGAACTGAGTTTAGCTTCCGAAGTAACGGAAGACAGATCGCCGAAGACGAAGCTCAAACGAAGAGTTACTCGGTGGATCAACGACGATCTGTGGTTGAAAACGACACACTGATTACAATGAGAGAATAGTTTGAGAGAGAGTAAAATTTACCTTATCGGTGTCCATGTCGGAGACGCCACTAACCGCCGTCGTTTTAATCGGCTCATTCACGGCTTGTGGTGGTAGCGGTAGTGGTAGAGGCGCCGGTTGCGGTGGTTGATGGTAGTGCGGCCCCAACGGCATGGAGGCCATTTCAGAACTTCAACACTCTTTTTCTTTCTCTCTCTAGTTTCTCTCTCTAACACAAACACATTCTTTCTCGCTCTTGTTTCTCTATCTAACTGTGTCTCGAGGGAATAGTGTTTGGGTTTAGCGTGATGCTTTGGATAGATAAAGAAGAGTGAGTGAGGAACATAGAGTGTGTCTGATTGTGCTCTCTCTCACGCGCGTTTGATGGAGTCTGAGAATGACGTTTTAATCATAACGGTTTGATGGTTGTAACCGACGATGGGGATGTGTGATCAGGTGTGGTAGGGTGTAGGGGAAAATGGTGATACGTAGGCTTACGTGAAGAATCGGAAGGGGACAAGGATCACATGGAAATACGTATTTGGGAGTTAGTAATACTGACGTAATGAATTAATGAAGACATAATAAAATACTCTGATTTAATACACTTAACTCATTTATTATTCTTAAAGTTTAGTGCTCTTGGAGGCTTCTTTTGGAGGTTGGTGGCTTTAGTTTATTGAATTTCAATCTCAGTTATATTATTGGTTTTTTCGGACAACATCATAAAATTTGTGACATCGTAACTCGTTTTTTTCTTGCCAATTGTGAAGTCATACCTTAACATTCATAAAACTATTTTATTAAATAATAAAGTGTCGCAAGTTCTATTTTAAAATTTGAATAAATAATCACTTTAATATCTGAAAGTGTAGATTATCGATTTATTTATTGACGTACTTAAAAATTTAAATTAATTATTTAATTTAGTCATTAATAATAAATGATTGTAAACTATTTTAATAATAAATTTTATATTTTATATATTTTTATAATTATAAATTATATCTTTTAAAATTTATTTTAATCATTCAATACTAATTTGGATTTATAACTAAGTCATAAATCAAATGACAGCGTACTTGACTTTCAAAAACAAAAATAATAATTTATTCTTTAAAGTTTTAAATTAATGTTATTTAAATAATGTGATTGTTTTTAAAAGATATTTAAATGTTATGACTTATATTAGTAAAATAAGTGATCGGTAATAAAAAAAACAATATTTATATATATTTTTTATCCATACAAATTTGAATTATTTTAGTTTTAAATCTTTTAAAAAATAAATTTTTGATTTATATTTCTATAATCTCAATTTGTTTCTAAAAAATTCTTAATAAAATTTTTATAATAAAAACAGCTCATGTGACCAATTTTCATTGACATGGCATATACTACCACTTTTTATTATTAAAAATTAACAAATATTTAATTAAAAAAAATCTACTTTTTAAAATAATAAAAGAAGAACAATGATCACCACGCAAATTCAAAACTCAACCACGAAATTTTTTAATTATTTTCCTTTAAAAAAAATTAATATATCCTAATTTAAAACTGATATATAAAAATGTCTTATCTGTTTTACATTTAAGATGTCGCAGGATTGAAATGTGATTAGATGAAGAAAAAAATTTGCTCCATCATAAGATCGCCTTAACAAAATAAATTAAATATAAAAAAACACATCAAAGTTAATGCGATTGAGTAAATGTGTCAACAGTGTTTGAACAATATTTCACGAGAAAAACATTGATAAACCATAAAATGACTAAACAACATGGATTAAAATGTTTGATGGAGGTAGTGTTTAAGGTCACATGACAACCTTATTGAGTTAATCAATTGAGTATTTAAATACACATGCGACCTTCTAATTAATGTTGTAGTTCAAATAATTTATTATAAAACGATGGACACTATTTTCAACAATAGAAAAATTACAAGCATCAATTTTAACTTCAAATTTTATGAAATCATAAATACATAAGTTGAATAATTATCGATGGTTTTGGTTATGTCATATATCTAGTTATGAAACATTGTCCAGCCCAAACATTTACTTTCAATGTATTTTTTTTATTTAATATATTTTATTTAATTTTATTAATATAATTTAAATTTTTTATTTTTATTAAACAAACCAAAAAATGAATTCATGATCTTGGAAGAGTCAAAAAGCGACCTCTAAATATTTGCATATATTAATTTTAAATTAAGATATATTAGAAATCTTTTTTTGAAGAGAGAGAGATTGTGTATGCGAGAAGGACGACACATGCGAAAGGAGTGTAGAATTGAGACAGTGGCACGGTGGTAGGGGAGCCACGCGCGTTAGTGACAATACATTAACAAAAAAATATTTGCTTGTTCTCTTTTTTTCTTGTTTTCTCTCCGTTTCTTCGTTTAGTTTCTCTCTCTATTTTTTCCTTTGTGGATGATTATGAAGACTGCTTGGGTTTTGATTTTGGGGTTTGTTGTTGTAGATGTGATTGGGTTCATTGGAAGATTGAAAATTAGAAGGGAGAAAATGAGGGAAATTACGAATTTGGAGTTCTCTCTCTTTTCTCTTTGCTGTTGATTTTCATTTTGCACTTTTTGAAGAAGGAAATTAGTTATATATGAATTTCTGAATTTTTTAGTCTATAACGATAACTTTCTGGATTTTAAATGAATTTTTGGAATTTCTGGAAGAATATGAGTTTGTGGGATGATTTTTCGGGTTTGTGATGGATTTATGAGTTTTTAGCTTAATCTTGTTTTTCTTTTTATCATTTAGGAATTTTTTTATAAGCAAATTGATATTACAGTTATAAATAAATAAATAAAAATGACAATAACTAAAACTAAAATGATTATTCTTTTATAGACTAAAAGTATATTTAAACTTAAAAAATATTATTCCTAAATTAGACAATTTAGTAAGCTTATAAAGTTTGTAAATTAAACGGTAAACTCAGTAAAACAGTTTCACTCATTCTTATCTCTAACTAGTGATATGGAAAAGTATAACAATATTGTATATATAGTATATAAAAAAAATTAATAGAATATTTTATAGTTCTTCTCATTTAAGTAGTGCTTTTCAATGAGACTAAAGGATATAAGGATTAGTATTTTTAAAAGTTTGTGTTGTGTTTTTAAGGTCATGTTACAATGACTAATGCTCTCGACTGGAAAATAACTTTAAGTGATTTTTCCCCCATGTTTCTAACTATTTCATGACATACAAAATGTTATCTATAATGATTTGTATACTTTTCCATGATTTCTTTGTCTTTGTTTTTTCTCATATTGGACTTTATCAATATCTCTTCATATAGTTATAATTCAACATATATAAGTATAAAGTCGTTCATCTTCATATGCTACTTTACTTGATTGGTCTTTGAGAGTGCTTCTACAAATTTTCACACATGTACAAATAATATATTGTTCTTTTAACTCTTAAATTTCTTTGTACATGTATCTCTTTGGATAAGTTTTCTTCTCTTTACTTTTAAGCACAAATTTTTGTATTACAAAAGTTTTTTATGTCTTAAGTTATTAATTTAACAGTTTGGATTATAGATTTTTTTCAGGGTATCTTGGAAAATATAATGTAGTTATCCAATTTTTTCCATCTCATGCTTCACGTTTATATATATTAATTTTGCATGCACAAAAAATGTTTTGCAACTTTAGCTAGGTTTGCTTGGTGGATAAAAAATTTCACTATTATGCATTTCACTTTAATTTGTGTTTGTCACTGTGTTTACACCTTTAAGTAGCTTTACACATATGGAGCTAGATTGAAGGTAATAATTTGCTGGACCAAAGACATCACAATCATAAGCATGTGGTATTTGCTAATTGCTATGATCTAACAAAGTTGAGGGATTTTCTGTACATTGTCGGTAAAATCAATGGGCCAATTGTAGGAGAACAATATTTATTATAATAGAACAAATTTTGGTGAGAACTATGTTTCAGAAAAATTATGAATAATTTATCTATTATCTAATAAAAATTTGTCATAAAAGTAAATATGTAAGTGATACCTATAAAATCATGTATATTTTATTTATAAATTTATTTATGTATTATATTTTTATTGAATATTAGATAAATTATTCACAATATTTCAAGTGTAACCTACAATAAACGTACACCTTTTAAAGAAAATATATATGACATTAATCATAAAAATATTTTCATGGACATGATAAAAAAAATGTCTAACTTAGCTATAAATTATGGTTGATAATAGTGGAGCTTATAATTTATATTGTTTTTATAAGTTAATTTAAGTAATTTATGAATTTATAATTGTTTTTTCACTTTTACCCTTACTATTATAACTAAAATATTTGTTTACCCTTTATAATTTATTTATTATTATTTAAAATAAATAATTTTAAAATAATAATTTTATTGGCGGGGGAGGGAGGGTGACGGTGGAGAGGAGCACAGCGGTGGAGAGGGTGACGGTGGAGAGGAGCACGACGGTGGCGGTGGAGAGGGAGAGGAGAGCGACAATGGAGATAGGGATGAAGAGGAGATCACAGTGGAGACGGGGGGAGAGAGAAACACGACAAGTGTTGATGTGGAGAAGGAAAACGTGAATAGGAAAGGAAAAAATGAGAAAATATTTCTTAACTTTTATCAGACTGGAAACGAATTATTTTAACCAACATTAAAATAAGGATTAAGAAATAAGATTGAAGCATGATATGTTAAAAAAAAAATGATTACTGTATCATAACATACTGGTGCATCAAATAAAATATTATAGTTGGATAGAATAAGTGTATCATATTCTGTCTATTTATCCTTACCATCAAACGAGTCCTAAAAAGTTTAATGTTAATTTGTGAGTAGTCCTACAATCAGACATTACATTAATTCACGCATCTGCAAAGTATTCAGAGTATTCAAACATTTGACATTACATTAATTCACGCGTCTGCACAATATTCAGACATTATGTAAGCCATAATAAATCCTACCTTGTAGCTTTAGCAATTGTCCATATAAAAGCAATTGTAGTATATCAAATTAATTAGTGGATTAGTCTTCTCTATAATAAGTAATTCATTTTTAGAAGATAAAATGAATAATATTAATTTGTTGAATTGTTATAATAAATCTCATTTATCCAATTACTTTATTAATTACTCACATAGAAGATTTAAATATCTAATTATATATGGCTACTGGCCCACTGCACTAGTGAATATGAAACACCCCACAAAAGAGGAGTAGACAGAAATAGAGCAGTAAAATGGTAGAACACTAATCTACCATAGTACAAAATAATTCTTTACGTTTAAATATAGTTTTTTTCCTCCTATTTTAACTGATTTATAATTTTGATCTTTTTATTTTTAAATTCACAATTTTAGTTCCTCTATTTTAACTGATACTCAATTTTGGTCTATCTATTTTTAATTTCACAATTTTGGTCCTCCTATTTTAACTAATTCATAATTTTGATTCATCTACTTCTTAAAATTGAAATTTTTTTATAAATTTAATAGATCACATATTTTATTTAATAAAATATAATTGATTACATTTAAAAAAAATCATACAAATATTAGATATTTATGTAAAAATTAATTTTTATCATAAAAAGTTATTTAAAAAATAGTTTTAATTATTTTAAAACTAATTAATTCTAAAAATAGTTTTATTTATTATTTTTTTAAAACTGATTTCAAAATTTGTTATTTTAAAAACTGTTTTTAGAAGAATTTTTAATTATTATTTTTACTACAAATATTTTTATCATATTTAAAAGAAAACAGAATGTAAATAACAATTTATTTTTAATATAAAACAGAATTTTACTAAAAATAAAATATTTCCTTAAGAAAAAAAACATATTTTTTTAAATAAAAAATATAACTTAATTTTTTTCATTATTAAAAAAATCATAGTTTATTAATTATTAAAAATTAACCACCACCATATTTAAATTAATAATTAAAAATTGTTGATTTTTTTAAAATATTAAAATAATTAAGTTCTGTTTTTTATTTAAAAAAATATGTTTTTTTCTTAAAAAAAAATCTTATTTTTAGTTAAATTCTATTTTATGGTAAAAATAAATTTTTATTTACATTCTATTTTCATTTAAATATAATTAAAATATTAGTAGTAAAAGTAATAATTAAAAATTCTTCTAAAAACAGTTTTTAAAATAATAAATATTGAAATCAGTTTAAAAAAAAATAATAAATAAAACTATTTTTAGAATTAATCAGTTTTAAAATAATTAAAAACCATTTTTTAAATAAACATATAATATTTTTATAAAATTATATATTTTTTAAAATGTTATCCATTATATTTTATAAAATAAAATATGTGATCCATTATATTTATAAAATGTCTTAATTTTAAGAAATAGAGTGGTCAAAATTTGAAAATTAAACAACATCCTACCCTCCCTACTAATAAACTAGCTCCTCGTTACAAATTGTATATGAGCAAAAAAAACATATACAATCAGCTACGCCACTATAAAATAATATATTGTTTCTTAGCAACCATAAGCACCATATTAACCCCAATTAAATTATATTCCGATAATTTTTCTTGCACTTTCCTCAACCGTTCACACAATGTTGTAAAAAATACGCAACACTATCTTCAGGAGCAGCTCCAAATATACTCAACCAATTGTAAACTTTTTACCAAACAACACAAGAAAAAGAACTCTGAAAAAATAGATGAGAAACAAACTCATCATTCGTAAAACAAAACGGATACCCGAGATCTTGAGGCAAGGACAACAACCAGATCGAGTGTAAGCACATTAGTAGATTCATATAACAATCTTATTACAATCACTACACTAAAAATAAAAATAGGCTGTAACAACATTTTTTTAATGCATTTAACAGCACTTTTAAGCGCTATAGTATGTAGTGCTGTTAAAATATACAACAACGCTTTATAAAATAAAAAAAAAATGATGTAGTAAGTGATATTTAAGAGCGATTTTTTAAAAAAGCATTCTCGTAAGTAAAAATTTATAGCTTTTTTATAGCGCTTTTTGCATAAAAGCGTTGTTGTAGGGTACATTTAACAGCGTTTTTTTTAAAGTGATGTTGTAGATAGTGCTTTTATAGCGCTCTTTTGAAAAAAAAATGTTGTTGTAGGTGTCTCACTTTACAGTATTTTTCTAAAAAAGCGTTGTCATAGGTCTTTAATAGTGTTTTTTAACAAGCGTTGTCATATGTCTTTAATAACACTTTTTTCAAAAAAACATTGTCATTAAATGTGTTTATAATTAATTAATTTAATCATAAAATATGTTTTTTTTAATCAATTTATAAAATAACTAACACAAGAGACATAGATTAAATATTCTAATAAAATAATTTATCTACCTATATTAGATAAAGAAAATTATCTAATATGATTTTTTCACAAGAAAATTAACTAATATTTTAAAAAAATTATATGAGCGTTGTTAATAGAGAACTAATCACACACATAACAAACTATTAAGCTAAGATTGAAACAATCCTTGCAAGAATAGAACCAATAAAATCACAAGTACAAAGAATACTGGAAGATAGATGATAAAGTGTTGGTTTTCATAGAATTGTTTTATCAAATTAGTACTGATACAAGGGTTTTTATTTGGTTTTTCCGTTGTGTATTAAGTTCAGAGATTCTAATAGGATGTTATACTATCTTTAACAAACAAAGAAGCATGAAAGTTGAAATCACAAGCTAATAATGAAATAAGCTCAAGGTACTAAAGTTTTAGACGAAAACTTTAACATTCTAGTGTTTTTTCTCTTCTTCGAGTGAGTAAGAGGTACCTTCAAGTTGAATGCCAAATAACACTGCAATTTAGCAAAACATGACTCTAAGCTTAATTCAATAGGTCAGAAGGAGCGCTACCTTTAGAAGAGAGAGGAATTAATCTCCACCAACATCCAAACCTAGACTTAAACCTGAACTTGAAGGAATTAATTCGACAGATCATTGCATGATATTAATAAAAACATGTAAGTATGGTGCAGTAAATATCAGTGTAACTCTGGTGTAGTAAATTTGATAGGTCATTACATATCAGTGTAAGTCTGGTGTAGTAAATATCAGTGTAAGTCTGATGCAATATGCTCGACCACAATCTTCTTTATCTGATGATGATATGTGAATGTTTTTATTGCTCTGCTGTATCTTGATTTTTCGTTTGGATAATGGTTGTCATCTTTCTCTTTATCGTTATCATTATCCTCATCTTCATATTTCACTTCTTCATGTATTTTACACAGATGGTGTAATATGCTCCACCACAATCTTTTTTTTTTTTATAATTGTTGTCTTGATTGTCTCGTTATTGTACCTTAATTTTTCGTTTGGATAATGGGTTGTCATCTTTCTCCTTATCATTATTGTCATCTTCATACATCACTTCTTCATGTATTTTACATTTTTGTTTTATATCCCCTTCGTCATTTGAGCTAGACTTTGTCGGTTGCGGTGACTTAGGTTCCTATTTATCCTCATCTCCAATGATTCTAGTCTGAGTATTTTTGTAGGCTTGCCAACAACAAAAACTTGTTCTTCATGTCCAACAACAAAAACTTGTTCTTCATGTCCAACGACATGCAATGTTCCAATGATGTCTGCAATCCAAAAAATAGTTAGTACCAAATGATGTTTCTTTGATAGTTTAGAAGTTGAATTTTGTATTGAAAGAATTATTACCCGATAGATTTACTTTATCTCTCAATTTTGTGCTAGTGATTTGAAGGACATAAACTCAAAGTAATGCTTTTGAATGATAATTTTTTGGTCTTAAATTTTGGTTACAATAGTTATCGTAAAAAACAATGTCTTCTTTGTTCCTACGATAAGTCTCTAAGAATTATTTGCCGGTGATATTTTTAGATTTTTTCTGTTGTATATATCACCTTCTTGTACATTATATTTGAAATTTGAGAGAATTTCTTTCTTAATTGTTGCAGGCAAAGTTGTTTCATGTCAGTTAAAGTCAAATAACTTTAGAGTTGATCATTCAAAAATATTTATTGCACAAAGTTGATATATATATATATATATACCTTTTCATCCAACAAATATATAATGTCTAAATGGATTGATTCATCCTCACTTTGTATGGTGTAGACAGTACACATGCAAACAACTCGAACTTTGATACTCCAATTGTCACACTGATCATTAACATGTTCAAGAAAAGTATAATCCATTTGAATTTGTTTTGTAAAGTTTGTATTTTAGATATGTGAGGTTATTTTTTCTGTAAAGCGAGTGAGAGAATAAAAAATATTTGTATTTGATTTTCTACTTTGAATATTTATAAATATATATAATATATAAATACTTAGAACGTGTTTCTTTGACTTTTAATCGTTTTATTTTACTAACATTAATTAAATTAAATTTTTTGTTTTATAGCATTAATTGACATGAAATTAAAGTAATTCATTTGCAATTATTTGTATTTGATATATACTAATAATTTTTTGACAATTAATATTTTGTAACTAAGTTGTTATAAATT
>NC_021160.2:47358605-47362459 GCF_000331145.2 Cicer arietinum
AGGATAGGACTTGCATGTTAGTATTTAGATTTTATGTTGTTAGGTTTTAGGGTTTGGGTTAGGAATAGGGCCACCATTATTGTTAGGATTTTAGGATTTTAGAATTTATGGTGTTAGGATTTCGTATTTAGGGTTTAGGATTTAGGTTTGGGTACATTTATATATATATAACCTAACCCTATAACCATTATTATTATTGTAGTTGTAAGCTATCACTGCGCATTCAACAACAATAGTTCACTTGGACTTGGTAGTGGCACTACCATATCGTGGTGTTGGCGATTTTTCTTTCTCTACATTTGAAAAGATAAACATATAAACCTCCTCATGTGAAATATTATGTGTACGTCATCCATAAAAAAAAAAAAGGTAGTTTTCGCTCTTGAGAATGATTTTAAAATAAATCTCTTGATTTTCCAATATACTACACATCCTCCACTTTCCATTGTGACTTTTTACCATCATGAAGTTAGCCAACCATGTCACATATCTGATCTCTTTGATGAAAATTGTCGTTGCAATTACTATTAATCTCTCATAGATAATAGGAGTTATGTCAATGACCTCTCGATAGAATGATATGTAAAATGTGTGTGGCCCAACCCCAAAATGGACCAATACAAAATATTGAGTACATTAGTGATTGCACGTATACTCGATAATCACAAAACTAATTATTGGACATAAAAGATTACACTTTTATCGCTTGTGTTCAGTTAACACATTTATATGAAATGACATTTACTATACAGTAAATAGTCGTTATGGTAAGGTTTAAAATCATATCACCCAATTTCTTATTAATTGAGTAGCAGTGATGCATTGCAAGATGTCTCTCATTATTTATAGATTTATTAATAATTTAATATTTTATGTTATTTAGATATTTTTTATTATTGCCAATAAAGTTGTAGACTATAGGGTAACACTATATAGAAAGGTTAAATCCAAAAATTATAATTAAATTAAAGAATTTATTAATTAAATCATAATTTAATTAAATAAAATTAATTGACCTTGTAGCATGCAAGGTCCACTGTGGCAGTAAGGTAGAAGTGAATAATATAATATAATTTAATTTTGGTCACACTATAGAAGTAGTGGACAAAGTCATGTCTCTTTGAATTTTGGTTAGTTTTATTTTACTGAAATTAATTAAATTTAATTTGTTATTTTATAGTGTTAATTGACATAAAATTAAAGTAATGTATTTGCAATTATTTGTATTATACTTATAATTGTTTGACAATTAATATTTGGTAGCTGAATTGTTATAAATTTTGGATTTTGATTTTGAAACCAAAATGTTAATGATTATGATTACTCTATTAATATTATATTAAAAATAGTTTAAATGTTTGTAAATTAAAATTCTAAATTTAAAATAAAAAAAAATCATAATTTCCACAAAGATCGTTAATTAAAATGATTGAAGTCTTTAACTTTTAACATTTGAAATTTGAAAGTTTTCCAAAATACATGCAGATTTGTCTTCATGAAATATAAAATGATTGAAGCCAATAACTTTTTGAAATTTAAAATGATCCAATTTATCTCTTTTGTTCATACTTTAATTATTTTCCAATTCAATGGCACAATATCAAATTTTTTCTTACTTGACAATTGATCATTTATTTGATAAGAAGAAGTGAAATGAATGTTGAGAAAGAAAGAACACCTCCAAATAAAGTTGAGGAGTAGAGTAATGCATCTCTCTCCTCCACCTCAAGGTATCTTTGGAGTAGAATCGGCGATTTCGAAGAATTACGGCAGAGGGACATCGAAGAAAATGAAGTAGATCGTTTAATCACATGAGGTAATAGAGCATAACATAAATAAAGAATCCTTCACATAATTCAATATCACATCAATTTGAAGTATCAGGAACAAAATCTGGACTTAAACTGCACAAGCATAATTCAATCACATTAATCTACACAAGCATCCAAACACTAAACTGCATAATTTCAATAAATGTTGCACTTGATTTGCTCTGATGTTGAATGTTTTATGGATGTGTGTTTGTTTTGAAGTTAAGAGTCCTTGCTATAATTTGTAGTTTAGTTGTTTCTGTGACTCTACACATGCCTTCTGTTAAATGGTGATTGCTACTAATTTATAATGGAGAATAACTTGTGGTAATTTTAGTTTCATTCAGCCTTATTGATTGTCAAAATCCAATATCCTATGCTTTTGTGTTATCTATGGCTTCTCAGTAATAAAAACTCAAATATGTAAAGACTTGTGAGTGAAGCATGAACTTACTGCTCCCCTGCCACCATGTGCATGATGGCAACATATTCATTTTGTGCAATCTTATCAGCCACAATAGAAGAATTCCCATGAGCAAATTTAGTACTTAATACTTAAAATAAGTGCAGTGTGTTAGAAACTCCATTTTGTTAGCTATCAAATTTAGAGTAGAGTAATTAGTTATTCTAGATGTACTAGTGATTTTCTTATATTGAAATTTTTTGCATTCTAAAAGAAGCTTAATTACCAGGTTTGAGACAGTCCAGCCAAGTTCAATCTCTTTGCATGCAAATCTGCAAGAAAATAAGCCAGAGCCATATTACATTTATAATCACTTGGAATTTGGGAATAGTAGAAATTTGATACTACAATACAAAAACTATATGTAAGCAAATTAAATAAGGGATAAAATAGGGCTGACCCCATAGCTAGTAGAGTGAGTGTCCATGTTGTCAATGAAGATATGGCAGCAGCATTCCGTTGGAATATTTATAACAACGTTTTTTCTAAAGCGAATTTGGAAAAATCGCTGTAAATATTTTTGCCCCTATTTTCAAAGACTTTGGTTAATTATTATATATTGATAAATAAATAAAAATATATTTAATATATAAATAATTATACATATGTGGTATAATAAAAAATTTAATTGATAAATAAATACCTTATAAATAAATACTTATAATAAAATATTTATTTATAAATATGTTATATAATAACATATTTATTTGAATTGGATTTTTTTTCATTTTTTTAAATTGATAATAGACATTAAAAGTATGAAAAGGAATGATTTTTTTAGGGAATGATTGATTTTATAAAATAATTAAAATATAATTCTTTAAATTTTGGTGTATTATAAATTAATTTTTTTTTTTTACTAAAAGAGAATGATGTGTTAGATATGATCAACAAATAACCATAATCTATACATTATAATAAAGCAAACATGATAAATTGGCAAGTTTGACACGTGTCAACAAACTAGAGTGTTAAGAAAATATAAGTTTCTATTAATAGAAATAATACGTGTTTATTCTTGAGAAGTTAATGGCCAATTAAAAAAATAAAAGGAATGAATTAAAAATAAAAAGCTTTTTTTTGTAAGAAAAGCATAAAACTTCTGTTACATCACGATCTTTGTCCACGATACAATTTAATGGTCAATTAAAAAATTAAAAATAAAATACAATACACGACGACTTACAGTTTTTTCATGTATCCGTTGAGAAGTTAATGGCCAATTAAAAAATAATAAAAATAAATTAAAAATAAAAGATTTTTTTAAGACAAAAATAAAACTTCTATTACATGAGAAATGCAGAAGTGAAAGACCAATTAAAAATAAAATATAATGCACGACCTGACATTTCACATTTCACGGTTGAGAATTGAGTGACCAATTGAAAGGTAATCTATACAATATAATATCTCTTTTTTTAGAATAAAATTCAACTTATGTTACACGACTTTGTACATGCGTCAGTTGAAAAGTTAGTGGCCAATTAAAAAAATAAAAGAATAAAAATAAAAAGAATGGATTAAAAATACACTACACCACTACTTGAGGTTTAACTGTTGAGTTGAGAATTTAGTGGCCA
>NC_021160.2:47362492-47362914 GCF_000331145.2 Cicer arietinum
CTTGACAGTTTTTGTAATTGTTTTTTAAACACTACTTTAGCAACCACCCGCTTCAAATTAATTTAATTAAAAAAATTATTTTATTTTGCGAATTCTTTTAATACTCCGTTATCTTTGTTACTCTCTCATTTATTGCGTCTCTCTTATAAATATCATTAATTCATATTATCTATGTATACACGATTCTTTTAAGCTTTCTTTATCAAAATTTTCTTATTCATCTTTATCCAATGTCTGAAACAAAAATCATATTTTGTTGCTTCAATTTCTCCATGAAATGAGTCATGGAATTTGGTTGTTAGAAGTGTGCGAATGTGGTTTTTGTCTTGATCTCCTCAATGTTAAACAAAATTTTTATGCAATGGAGATAGTACTGAGATTAATATTCGTGAGCTTTTATTTATCGAATTAAGATTAATATT
>NC_021160.2:47363586-47376005 GCF_000331145.2 Cicer arietinum
AATAAAAATTCATTATTAAGTTACTTACTCATCTTTACATTTACTTATTTTATATATGTCCATGTCCATTATTTTAAAAATTCTTATTTCATCTAATCTAATTATTTAATATTTTTTAATAATTATTGTTTTTATTTGTTTAAAATTAAAAGTATTGTTTTGTAATAAGTTTTTTGGAAAGAAATAAGATTCTTTTGTAGAATTCAAAAATAAGGCATGGTGTTGGAGTCATACTTTTCATCAATAACATTGAACGTATAAGAAAGTAGTTTTTAAGTTAAGTTATAATTAGATTTTTTTTAATTTTTTTATTTTAAATTATTTTTTTTAAGTCAACTTATTTTTTAATATCAATAAAATAAAATTTATAAAATTTGATATATATATATAAACTAATATAATAATTTATTTATTAAAATCGTTGTTTCCGTGCGACGCACGGGTTACGAACTAGTTGAGATTTATAGTGGAATTTTAGGACATCGTTAAAACAACCGTTCAAACATATTTTTCAAAAGATCTGATCATATGATAGTGTTTTACAAAAAGCGCTTTAAAAGACCATATGAAAACGCTATATGATCCTATAACAACGTTTTTATAAAAAAAAAAACGGTCATATGCTTTGTTATTATACATAATCACCAGTATCTATGATACTACTTTAAAAAAAAAACGTTGTCGTAAACTCCTGTATTTTTAATATATAATAGGCTAAATTACATCTGTGGTCCCTTAACTTAATTTCAGGTAACGTTTTAGTCATTTATCTTTTTTTTTTTCCGACTTGGTCCTTTATTTTAATTTTAAGTGACAATTTGATATTTTATGTTTTAAAATTTCAACAATGTTATCCTTTTATATACAAAAATTCAAAAAAAAATTCAATAAAAACTCATAAAATTAATTATATTCTTCAATATAATACAAATTTCATCAAATTCGTAACGCAAATCTTCAAATAAACTCATATTTTCATACTTTATTTGATATTGTTAGGAATAAAGGACTAAATCAGGAAGAAAAAAAAATAAAGGACTAAAACGTTACCTAAAATTAAGTTAAGGAACCATAGATATAATTTAACCTATATAATATAACAGCACTTTTAGTTAAAAAAAAACTTTGTTAAAAATACGTTATAATATCTATATTTTTAAATAGTGAATGTAACATTCTTCCCTCTTTACTAATTAAAATAATTTGGGACGGGACGAGTAACCTGAACTCGATCCTTGTCTTGTCCTTGTTTTTTTTGAACCGGATCAGACTCGTCTCTTTGCTTACGGGACAAGACAGGTTCGCGGAACGGACCGGGTCTTGTACACCCCTAATAGGAAGGTTAGGCAATGTGTAAGGCCATGAGGTCCTCCTACCTTGTGGTATTAGCAATTGTCCATCTAAAAGTAGAAGTAGTCTAGGGAATTAATTGATAGATTAAACTATTTTAAAATGAATAATT
Source organism: Cicer arietinum (assembly GCF_000331145.2). Classification (NCBI taxonomy): domain Eukaryota; kingdom Viridiplantae; phylum Streptophyta; class Magnoliopsida; order Fabales; family Fabaceae; genus Cicer; species Cicer arietinum. The sequence continues at coordinate 47,365,049 of NC_021160.2, forward strand.
CGTTTTTAAAGAAAAAAGTGAATGATATATTATGTGTTAATAAACAATTCAATTATTGATATTATATATGCATATTATATCAATTAATTATCCACTTATTTTATTATTTATTCATTAGAAACAGAGCAGTAAAACGTTACTCCTTCTCTGTCTCAACATAAAATATAAACAAAAATATGTCAAACAAAGTCGATACTTCTATATTGAGATAATGAATGTTGCACCTTCATTTTTATTTTCTACTATCTTTGTCCCTAAATATAAGACTCTTTTAATTAAATTACAAAGAAAATTAATAGTAATATTAAATTTGTTGACAATTGATATTGTTTTTATAATTTTATCCTTCAAAAGAAATAATTATTTAATACTTTTATTATATTATTTATTATTGGTTACAAAAAAGATATAAATGATTAGAGATATATTAATAAATAAATAATTAATGTTGTTAAAAATTTAAAAATAGTCTTATTAAAAGGAAAAATAATTTTTCCAAAATGAGACTATAACATTTAGAGAACATTTGAAAATAAAGAAAGATATATAGATAGATGATGTAAAACAAATGTGAAAAACAACAATGCAAAATTTGAATCCGGAGTACAAAGAACATAAACAACTTAATTTGTGGAAGTAGAAACATTCAAATTATTAAAGTAAAAAGTCAGCAACAATACAACAATTTCCATTGTGTCGAATATCTAGTCAATATTTATGACTTAGAGCCTATAATTAATCCATCACTATTTATTCAATTGCTGATATGCCCCTACAAAATCCACAAATCAATTAACAAACCTACAATTCTTTCTAATCTCCCCCTTAGTCCCAGTAAGAGGAGTAATTTTACCCATCTTGATCATAGCAGTAGCAAAGTCTCTAGCAAAAGCAGGACCATTGTTACTATAAAATCTAACCAAAGAATCTTGAGAACCACCATTGTTAAGTTCTTGATCAGAATGGAAAAGACCCTTAAAAGCAACAAGATCAAAATAGTATCTATTATCAAATGTGGTTGGAGATAGAATATCAAGAGGTGCCAAATTTGTGTCACCACCAGAGACAGGACAATTTTTTTTTCTTAAGGTTGCAAATTTATTGGCTATGTTGGTGTCATTGTAAATGCGGTTTCTGAAAAATTGGCACTCTGATTGGCCTATGGTGTGGGCCCCAGAAAGGACTGTGAGTTCATCTGCTGATAGGCCTTTGGCTTTAAACATTGCAATGAGAGTGGCAAGGTCAGATGATGGCCCAGGGATTTGGCTATTGGCACCACTTTGGCTTGCTGTTCTCGCATCTCTTCTTCCTAATGGTACTATCCATGAGGGTCCTCCAAGCTATAAACAAATTAATATTCATATGCTCTATTATTCACAATCATTAATAAAAAAAACTAAAAATAGCAAAATTGAGCGGTTTATATTTTAATATATATTTTGATTTATTTATTTGAAAATTAAAATATTAAATTTAAAACTTAGATCGTTTAATCTTAATTCAATGATTATTGATATCTTAACCGTGTGAATGGACACAAGATGATTATAACAGATATGAATTTATTACTTGTTTACGAAGTTTCATCACAATGAAAAAATGTAGAATTTAAATTTCTTCGAAGACTATTAAGATATGTTTTGATTAATATCACTTTAATAAATAATCATTTTCTTTTTCTTGATTTTAAACAATACTACTATTTATATCTTACTAAAAATAGAATTTGGTTCTAATTATTTCTTTTGTTGCTAATTTAATTTTTTTTTAGTATATAATGAATGATTTGATTTTGATCTTGAAAAAGAGACAAGGTTCTCAAAAGATTAAATGGTACTTTGTATTTGTGCAAGATAAATTATTGTGCCAGGAGGACCCCACAAAATAACAAAAATCGACATGATTATGATTTATAATCAATTATATGTGAGAAAAAGTTAAAAAAACCAAAAGTGGGGGACATGGTTTGGAACACAAGCCCATGCCAAAAAAGAAATGTTACGAAAAAAATAAAAATCAAGTTGACCACTTGAGAATGACTCGAGGTTGGAATCTCAACATAATAAGAAAATAAAACCTCCTATAAAAATAATTACTCTTCCATGAAACTATTTTTTACCTTTAAACATATGAATGATACTTTCTAGTTACACACATGTAATGTATATATACAAGTATGGCACAAAATAATTTCATATATAAAATTATGACACATATAATTGATAATAAATATGGAATAAGAAAATATAAAAGGGTCTGACTGACCAGAAAAACTCCATCTCTAGTTGCAAGTGCTAGAATATCAGCACAAGAGACAGTGCCATTGCAAGAAGCTTCAACTTTAGTTTTAATGGTATCAATCACTTCGAAACCTCTAGCTGAATTTTTGTTAGGTCCAGCATTTTTCTCACCGGTAAAGGTGGCAGTGTCATCCAATAAGACCGATGCATCGCATCCCTGCCAAATTAACAAACAAACAACAAAAAAACAACATGTTAATTTAATTTAATTTTTTCAAAATATATGTTATATATAGCTCGTGACTTTTATTTTTTAAATAGAAGTTAAGGATATCTAAAGTCTATCCCGTGACTTTTATTTGTTAAATATTTGTCTTCTTTATGATTTTTTTTTTCGCTCTCTTAAGCTTATTCATGTGTAAGATTCTATCAAGAAAAAGTTTATTATGTCTAAGATAAGTATTGAACTTGCATATTACATATTCGAATCACGCTAATATTGTGACGAAATTAATGTGAAGAGTTTAATTATCACTGTCAATGCAAAAAAAATGTATAAATTTAGAAATGTTATAGTAAAAATTAAATATATTTATTAATTTAAAGATTGTGATTGATCGATAGTGTGTAAATTTTTTTTATGGTGATAATGTATATGAATCAAATTAAAATTGTAAATTTGTTTATCAATACACTCTCAAATGTTTTTTATTTTGTACTGAGACATCATTTTTTCTGTCTTAGAAGACACAGTAAATATTTCTATAATTAATTTACATAATTGTGAGGTTTTAAATTTAAACTCAAAATATGACGTTCAACCTAATAATATCAGTATAATATTTATCAATTAAACGAAATTAAAGGAAGACTTAACTGAGACATCATTCTATTACCTTAGACAATAAAAACTATTGAGTGATACATATACAAATTCAAAGGTAATAGAACTATGTCAAGACTTGCACTTAAAAGTATTCGATACCCTATAGTTAATGTGAGATAAAGTAAAATTAAATCATAAATAGAATAATCAACTTTGAACATTATCTTTTGTTTTTTTATCAATATATCTTTGAGCATTATCTTAACTTACATTGACAAAGCAATCATGGAAGAACAAACGAAGTATTGAAGCCCCCATTCTAGCTTCTGCTTTTATAGCTTTGATCATTTCATTACGCACAATGGTTTGGAGTTTAGGACAAGTTTTTCCATAAAAATTATCAATAAGTTGTGCATTGGTAGAACAAGCAAATAGAGAAAAAATAGATAAAGTAACAAATAATTTGGTAAAGGTAGCCATATAATAAAAATCTATAAATATCTAGCTATAAGCTTTAAGCTACTGAAGAAAGTGTGTGAGGAATTGTGAAGAAGCATGTGAAAGATTAAGCAATATATATAGAAGAATTGTAGACCATATTTTTAAGTAAAAAAGAAAAAAGAAAATAATTGTAGGCCATATATATGTGACGGTGCATGCATAGATGGAGATTGATATGAGTAAGAGAGAGAAGATAGGAAAATAATATAATTTGTATTATTATATTAATTTTCAAACTTGTCTGCTCCATACGCGCTTTATATACTTTTTTTTAATTTATGGAACTAAGTAACTAGGGGGAAATTTTGTGAGATAAAGATGAAGACTATAGTTACACATTAGAGTAGTTGGCTCACTACCAATAAAATTAAAGCTGGATAATTGAAGATTGTGAAACATTAACAGTTACAAGGGAGAAAAAGCTAAAGTATGAACTTTTCAATAAAAAATAAATAAAATAAAAATAGTCGTTGTTGCTGAGTCGTGTATGATTAAAGCGCTCAAAATAATAAATACACACATCTTTAAATTTTAATTTAACTAATAAATATTTATATTATTAAATTAAACAAAATACATATATCTATTATCAAAAGAATAATCTAATTAAGTGTAAACTATCCTTATTAGTTTTAATAAAAATATTTTATAATAATTAATAAGGATAAATATAATATTTTATTAAAAATATATAGAGAAGCCTGCGTTTTGAACCAGGAGCATATATATTATTGACAACCCCAAAAGGTAACACACGTTTTAATTAATGAATTGTAAGCTACAGCCAAAAAAAGCTACAAGACAATGATATATCACGTGAATTTCCTTTTCATGGTTTAATATCTACTATTTTGAATGTTTAAACGTGTCAGATAAATATTACAAAATAAGATATTTTTTGCATATACATGTATGTGATTTGCGACTTCATAATTTTTTCAACTTTTATTATTCTGTTAATTAATTTTTTTGACAACTTATATTATTAATTTATTTTTACTCGAACTTATACTATTAACTAATAATTCATGGTTAACACTTTTTTTATTGCTAATTACAATAGTGAACACTTCGGTATTTTTGAATTTCATTGAGTATATACTCAACAGTAAATTTAAAGTCATATTATTTTTTATATTTAACTATTTTATAATTAATTCAAATTTATTACTTTTCATGAATATCTTACAATTATCCTTAATCGATTAATTTATTGATTAATTAATTATATATTTGTGATGAGAGGATATGATATATTTTAGAACGCAAAGAGCTAGCGTAACATACAAAAATCCAATTATGTTATATTTAGAAAAAGTGCTATACTAATCATAACTCCGAATATATAACATTTTCTATTTGACCGAGTCAGTTATTAGTTTGACCTTTTCACTAGTAATTGTATACACAAGCAACTTGATTAGAGATCTGCTAATTAGTCAAACACTCAATGACACACAAATACGAAGTTTAAAATTTAAATTTAAAATATAATATTTAATTTAATAATATTGATATTTGTAACACAAATCGCTATATAAATACTTATATTAGGAGGTGGTGAATTATAAGGTGATTTATGAAATTAAAATATAGTGCTTTTAATGGTTTAGTCGACATGTTTCGCAGTTGATTTTATAAATGGTATAAATGTCTTTTTTTCTTTCAATAAATGGTACCTGTATCGTGTATATAAATTTGTGGTGGACTAAAATATCACAGATACAATATCTCATATTTTTATTTTTATAAATGATAAGTTATAAATATATTTATGACTCTCTTCCTATTCAAATTGTTCTCCCTTTTTTTTAAGCTCTTGATTTTCTCTCGTATCTCCTTTTCAGTCCTCTCATTCGTGGTCGTCGACCGGCCTCTACACGTTGTTTTCTTCCATGTGACGTTAGTTTCTCCCTCTCAACCCCTTCTCCACGGCCTCCATGCGACGTGTGATTTTTCATTCAAAGTCTCTCTTCTCGCATCTCCATTTTGTGGTCTCCCTCTTCTATGATCAGCGTCGCCGCTGCCCACCGCCCCTCTTATATAGTCTTGGTCCTCTGACTAATATCTCAACATGCTTCTTATATTTTTTAGTTTCTTACTCTTTTCTTCTTCTACTATTTGTTAATTGTTAATTGTTTTAGTTTAAAATTGTGAACTAGTAGTAGTTTAAAATTGTCGAAGATTTAGAAAGATTCCAAAGTTTAGGTGATTTCTGTTCAAAAGAGGGGTGAAAAATTAAGAGTAAATTTTTTTTTTTGAGGTTTTTATTGATAGTTAAAAGGAAAAAATTGTATTTTCATATGGATTGGAGGTGGCAGGTGCATGGTAGAAAACTGATAATTTTATGGTAGACATTCTTACAACTCTCCACAATTCTCGACATTTTACTGAGTTCTAGGATTCAGAGGGAAAAAACTCAATTTATTATTGAAAAAATATAATTAACGATTTATCGAAAGATCCATTCTAGTAGTATTTTTGCATATTTTAAGTGAAAATACTCAACAAATGTTCAAAATTACTCTACACTATTGTTTTTGTCTTTCCTTTTATTTAAAATAGGTGATTTTCACATAATTTTAATTTTTCTTTTATGTTTTGTATGTAATTTGGTCGTTGTTTTATTTTTTGTCTTATTATAGTATTTATTTGATTTAAATTAATAACTTAATTTTAATCTATTATAAATTTAATCAATAACTTTATTATTATCTAACATTACAAATTCATATAAATTTTGGACAAAGTATTTGTTTTAAAGAATTCCGGTCAATACCTATGATTAATAATAACTAATATTATAATAAATAAAGATCTGCCATGCGCATCTCCCTCTGTCATGGCTTGGGGGTCCCTTACGAATATTGAACATGTTTAATGAAGATTACATAATCTACTCGATCTTTTTTTTCCATATATATATGTGTACGTGAGATTTGCAACTTCATTGTCTTCGCACAACTTTTACATACAGTGAATTGTGTTCATAATTTATGTTCAAATAATACATATATTTCTATTTTTGTCAAAATAAATTTAAAAATCAAATGTACAATATGTGGAATTCAATATATGTATCTTACCACTGAACAAAATTATTGGAGTTTTCTATCTGTCTTTTGAAAAGGAAAAAAAGTTAAACTCACATCATTTGAAAACAGACATCTTAGCCAAAAGATGTGATAAAGTTATAAATGAAAATGAATTATTGGACATAATAGTCAGTAATTTATTTATTTGACTATTTTATATAAATTAAAAAAATGTATAAATAAAAGAAAAATAATAATATATTTATTAAATTATTTTTATTAACTATCTATATATTGACAATTATCATTAATGTAAAATTGGAAATAAAAAATTAAAAGATATAATATAATATTAAATAAAGGATACAATTAAAAAAAAACGTTATATTAATAATCGAAAGAGCCAATTATTTTAAAATAAATCACTCAGTACTATAGATGAAGCCTCAAGTCATTTATATAAGATTACTTTTTTTCGCTATCAAAATTAATTCCATTTACCTTGAGAAATTAATACCTTTAATTTTATTTTTCTAGTTTTAACTTTCAAAATTCAAATTTCAGAATCTCCTGAGTAAAAAAAAAAAACAAACAGAATCTCATGTGGAAAATATTTACAATTTGTCTCAATTTTTAGGAAAATAAATCCTATGTCTGAAATGCGAACCAAATATAAATAAAATTTGATTAATAATTATTATAGTTTTATATTAAATTTGGGTATTAATTTGACCTTTATTTAATTTAATCAATCATTTAAATCCAACTGCTCAACTTGCAGAAAATTATTTATGTGGGATAGTATGTTGACTAATATGCTCGCCATCAAATTATAAAATAATAGACGCATAATTATTTTAAAGGTAAAATGGCAATGCAATTTTTTTAATTCTTTTGTGGATAAAAAATGGCATGCAAATTAAGATAGTAGAACAACATAATTTGTACTACTACATATTATTTTGGTTGCTACAATTTGAGGGACACGAAACTTGTATTGTTATAGAAAATAATTGTCTATGGTTTAACAGGTATTACTTTTGTGATGTTCTATTATCTCAATTTCAGTTGAGAAGAATATGTTAGAATCTTGATAGATTTTTGTTTTAAACGAATAAATCTTTGAGGACAATGTGTCTTCATACATCTCGGTCTATAAATATTGTTGTGTTCATGCAGGTGACTAGTTGGTGTATTTTGATTGGTGATATTTGAAGAATTTGTAATGAATGTGATTGGTGGTAGTGGGAAAGTTTGTGATGATCGTAATTGATGGTATTGAAAGAGTTTGTGATGATCGTGATCGTTCAGTTTTATAGAGCTCGTGAACAACATTTTACTACATACACCACACACCTAATTTTAGGATTTAGATTCTACAGTAAATATCTTATATGTGTATTGATTTTGATTGTCCGATTTTAAATTAATAGTAAATATTATTTGAAGATGATTTAGTGAAGTTGTAATGTTGTGAGTTAATCAATCTTAAATCGATGGTCGAGATCGATTAATATGTGTTAATGCAGTTTTCTTGTAAGAAAAAAAATAATTCTCCTTGAAGAGTGAATAAATAGGAAGTGGATTTCTATTAAGCTTAATTATCATTGTAGCCTCATTTCCCATTTCGTATGTTCCAAGTAATGGAAGAAATAAAAAACATTCATCGATAGAAGTCTATGATATAGCTTACAACAAGTCTACGACCAAAACAATTTTTTATATAGGTCAAATAAAAAAAAATTAAAAGTCTATTTAGCTAAAATAATATGCTACATATTATTGAAAAAGTCTTTTAGGCTTATAAGACTGATCTATTTTATTAAATATAAATAATATTTGTATTACTTATTATGTAATATTAATTTTGTACTTTGTGTTAAATTACAAATTTGCTAACAATTTTTTTAATTTAAACATACAAACTTACATCAATTTTTGACATATTTAAAGGTATTATTATGAAATAAAATTGAAATAGAATGACATATAATGTTAGATTCTCTATAAAAAAACATACTATACAACAAAATAGAATTTAAGTTCATTAACATATTAATTTGGTATTATATTTACAAAAGTCTTCATCATTCACCACTTGAGTGGTTTAGTGTTTCTTAAATATAGTAAGTGGTTTAGTCTCTAAAAGCATATTATCAAACCTCATTAAACTTTGAAAAAATATAAGGGTCAAAAAATGGGTTATTATGGATAATATACTATACTTAGACTTAATATTTTCAAAATAGATCAAACTCAAACCATACACAGTCTATTCCGACTTAACATATTTCTGCCCTTAGTTTCAATCTTTGCAAGACAACTATTTTTAGGATCTAATGACTCTTTTGAATAATGAAATACTCCATTTGCAATTGAAATAAAAGCAAAAATGATAATATTTTGGATCACCCACCACATAAGTTATAAAGCAAGCTCGGATGGACAAAAAGCTTACTGAGGTGCAAATTAGTACTTACAATACCAGTATATTTTTTGCAAGTGCATTCTTAATTTTTAATTAAATACATCAATTTTTTAAATATTTTTTATTTATATTTCATTCTAAAGTAGTATTTATGTTACACAAGGGCGTTATATTCTAATAAAACCTTAATGTTTTTATTTTGGATGGCAAAGATTGATTAATGTGTAAAGTGGCAGTGTTGATCAAAGCACATTGTGCAACTTTTTCTTTCTTTTTTTACATTTCAAAGTTGGTTACCCATTCCAGCTTGTGAAGGATAGTGTGGTTAAATAGTTGGTTAGTAGTTGTTAGATTTCAATTACTAGTTGTCATAGTATAATGACATGTATGAATTAAAGAGTCGTTGAATTTGTGCATTTCGGATCAATTTTAATATTATTCCATTTGAAAATTTCTTCTCTACCAAACTCTAAAAGCTTCCCTTTTCGGCCAGCTCTCTCTTCTAAAAAATAAAATCCTAAATTCTTACTTTTTACTTCTTCGTGAAGAATGAATTATGACAATTTTTTAGTTCAAAATTATCCCTCTTAATTATTTTATTCTCCTATTTTATTAAAATAAATGATTTTCTACACTTTTTTTTTCTTGTTTTATTTTGTGATTTTGTCGTTCAATTGCGACGTTATGTTGTAATATCGTCGTCTTAGTGCAGTATTTTTATATTTTGTCTCGTTGCGGTATTTTAATTTGTTTCAAGCTTCATTTTTTGTGTTTGTCAAAATGTCTCAGAATGACTTGCGACTTATGGAGGCTATCATCAAATTCAACGCTCTTTTAACCTTACACGTGACTTGTCAACACATAGTTGAATCGGTCATGTCAGAGACTAACTATAGTCGATAGCAATATAGGTTTACACATGCAAATATTTTTTTTCCCGAAGATAAATGGGATTAAAGATTGTGGATCTTGCATTATTTTTTATCATTGATCATGTGTATTAGAAAATAATTTGGTGATTAGAATTAAGTTTTTTATTAAGTAATTTCTCATTGACTTCTACAATATTTATGTGTATGATTAACATGTCTTTTATTTTCTAGTTAATCTCAAAATATAGATGAAAAATATTCCAACACATAATCAATTTGATTGTACTATTCTCATATTAACATTTAAATTAAAGTTATTTTCTGTCAAAAAAATAAAAATAAAAGCTTCCATTTTCCACCACCCTCTTAAGCTAACCAACAATTAGTAAAGCACCATGCCACCAACAATGTGTAAACCTTCAATTTAATCTCAATTATCGTTATCTCATATTTGGTCTCAAAATTATAGAAATATACTAAATAATTCCTAAGAGTATGTTTGAAAACGGGATTTTGAATGAGAGAGAAGGAAATGGTTTATTTTTCTTTTTAAAATTAAATTTTTCAGTACGAATGAAGAGTGATTAAAAAATTATATGATCATCTAGTATATTAGTCCCAAACATAACCTAAGCTATTATAAAAAAATTATATGATCATCTATTATATTAATCCCAAACATAACCTAAGCTATTATAAAAATTATATGATCATCTATTATATTAGTCCCAAACATAACCTAAGCTATTATAAAAAATTATATGATCATCTATTATATTAGTCCCAGACATAACCTAAGCTATTATAAGTCCATCAAATTATTCCCTGATTCGCTTTAAAAATATGAAAGAAAAATATAGTTTGGTGATTAACTTAATAGATCAAATAAAAATAATTCGTGGACAACTTATTATATTTCTATAGTTGAGAGATAAAATATGAGAAAGTGATAGTTCAATGATGGTTAATTTATTGAAACAACTATTCATCTTATCTCAAGGAAGACTTACATACATAAGCAAAACCTACATTCAAAATAGACTACATAATATTTT
>NC_021160.2:47376158-47389858 GCF_000331145.2 Cicer arietinum
CCCTACAAAAGGGCACTACATGATTTAAGATTACAAAGAAACCATAGACTACCAAGCATACAAATCTATGTGTAGTGAGCATGCATGTTTTTATCCAAATGATGATTATACATAGTTACATATTTGCATTAACTACATGTTGAGCAGGTGACAACTTGGGGGAATGGAAACTAGAGCAGCTTCCTACCTTTGAGGTGGATCTATGAGTCTTTACAAGTGGAACCAAAGACTGCACAACATCTGCCATGAGAGGCCTATAATCTGCTTCTGGTTGCACACACATTGTCGCAATCGCCGCTACCTGGATAACATCTTTCATTGAGTACTGTCCCTCCAATGCCGGATCCATGATCTTTACAACCTTTTCTCTATCCGTCAAAAGGGGCAAAGCCTGAACAAAAATAATATAAAGTTAAATTGTTTTCGTATAAGATACAAGCTGTTTTCATAAACTATCATGCACAACTTATAGAAATAAGCCGAAAATAGCATATGGACGTGTCATAAGATGTTTCCATAAGCTCTCCCTAATAGTAGAAACACTCAAATAACTCAATCCAAACATGCCCCAAATGACTTTCACTGAGTATTTTAGAATCAAGAAGAGTGAAAAGAATTAACAAACATACCCAAGTAATGAGTACGCCTTCCCCTGGAGGTCTCTTCATATCGACCGGCAGTCGGCCGGTGAGAAGCTCCAAAAGTACAACACCATAACTGTAGACATCTGATTTTGTTGTTAAGTGCCCTGTTAATGCATATCTGCACAATCAAACATTTTTCATCAGACAAAATTACTCAAGGATCAAAATAAACAAAACAAATGACCAGTCAAGTTCCCCGACAGAGATTTATCATCAGTAAAGTCGGTGTATATTTTACACCAATAACATAGTTCCCTAAAGAGGAATAAACAAAACAATGTAAAACAGATTATGAGTTATGAATTGTACTCGGGGGCAACATATCCTTGGGTGCCTAACACGCGAGTTGAAACATGTCCGCCGATTCTATCAGGTCCAAGCTTTGCCAATCCAAAATCAGAAACTTTAGCATGATATTTTTTGTCCAAGAGGATGTTGCTGCTCTTAAAATCTCTGTGAATCACTGGAGGGCTGACATGTTCATGAAGATACTCCAAGCCCTTGGCAGCTTCAAGTGCTATTCTTAATCGAGTTTCCCAATCTAAACTAATGCGTGCAACACTGGAATCTACAAAAAAGCCAACTCATCAAAATCAACTCCAACATAAAAAATAACATAAATTTTAGAAGAAAAGTCTTGCAGTGTGCAAAAGTTATAGAGATTAATTTCACAACTTACTGTTACTGCTGATAGGATAAAGATGCTCTTGCAGGCCACCGTTCGCCATGAATTCATACACCAGCAGCCTATGATTGTTATCAGAGCAGTATCCAAGCAATGCAAGCAAATACGGAGAATGCAACCGACTTAGCAATTCCACCTACAATATTGAGATGTAATAATCAACTAATTCAACTCAACTCTCAAAACAAAACACCTTTCCAAGCCACTGATCGATATCAAATTCATAGGCTCATTGCGAAAAAAAATATCATCATGATCCATAAACTAAAAATTTCAATGGTATAATAACAAACGAAATCAAGTCTATATGCAATAAAAAGTGGTGGCAAAATGTACAAACCTCTACTTTAAACTCGTCTTCTCCTTGCTTTCCTGCTTGATCCATGAACTTAATTGCAACCTTCCTACCATCGTTGAGCACGCCACGGTAAACAAGTCCAAATCCACCATGACCAACAACATTTGATTTGCTGAAGCCACCAGTAGCAGAATGCAGCTGCTTGAAAGTGAACACCTGAAGTCCTTTCTCGGCAACAACTTGCAGGTTTGCAAAGTCGCTTTTTTCGTTAAGGCTAGCGTCTTCGACTAACATAAAACCAAACAAAGTGTATCAGTAAATGGTCCATCAACTTTATCATGTAAAGGTAGAAAAAGAAAGCCTAAAAACACTCAAAAGCTACTTTAAAATCATAAAGTTTATAAAAAGCATTATTATAGTTTTTAATCATGAAAAAAGCAGTATCAATATTACATATTATACATCAAATTCCAATATAAAGATCAATAAGTGACTATTATATAAAAAGTTCAATTGGACATCTAAGGTTGAAAAGGGCAGGGTGGCAAAATCAAATTTCACTTCATATAAAACTACACAAAATTTTCAGACAAAAAATAATCACATGTAAATTGCATAACCAATGCACATTGCAACAAGTAAACTGCATAAAATTCAAGTAAACTAAAATTTCTCCACACCCCCACACACACAAAAAAAAAAAAAAAGACAATTTTTTCACTATATTATTTAAAAGAAACATTTTTTACAGAAATTCCAAAAGACCCAAATCAAGAGTTGGCAAAAAAAATACAGCAGAAAAAAAAAAAAAAACTCCAAGCAAACCAAAAATAGAAAAGTACAAAAAAAAACAGCAGTCCATTTTTCATTGGTGTTAAATCTCAATAACCCTTCTATCACTCTTTCTTCCAAAGTATTAAAAATTGAAACTTTTCTCTTCCCAGCACTCAAACAACCACACCCATTTTCTCATATTTTCTCATCAACCAAAAAGAAAACAAAAAAACAGAACCAAACCTTTATGGCTTATACGACGTCGTTTAGAAACTTTGCTACAGATGTAACAATAGTAACCAAAAGCAACAAAAGAAGCAAAGACAGTTACAGAAGCAAGCACAATAATAGCAACAACTGCAATCTTTGCTTTCCTTTGATACCCTTCATCATCTTCCACCATTTTTGCAGAAAAAAAAAAACTTAACACTTGAAATGGCTAAAGGGTAATGCGAGAATCAAGAAGAAGATGATGAAGGAGAGAAGCATTTGTTTGCATTTTGTAGCTTCGAAATTCAAAGACGGCACTTTGACTCACTCTTCACTCATTTTGATCAATCAGCTTTTAAGAACAAAATAACAATGATAGTGACATTTTTCTTTGCACTTTAGTCCTCAAGTTTATTATAATTTTCTTAAATCAAAGACTATTTATAATATTTATGTTATTTCCTCTTCACTTTCTTTTACTATTTTTCTAAACACTTTAATTATCTATCTAAAACTTTGAAAAAAAAATTATTAACGGGTCTAAGCCACAACGTTTATAGCAACGGTTGGAACATGTTATGGAATCAAATATTAAAATAGTGTATTAAAATTTGTATATTCAATTATCAAAAATTTAAAAATTACTTTCTCCACACAAAATTTGTATTTTTTTATTTCTTAACAACACTATAAATATATTAATGTTTTTGTAAAAGTGAAGCTCCTTTCACATATAAAATGAGAGTTAATGCAAGTCTCTTCAACCAACTAAACACCATTGATATTAAGTCTCAATGAAAGTGTTGATACTATTTTTTATCGTCTTACAAATATCTCTTATTAGAGATGTTTTTAAGTATTTATTTATTTATTTATATAGAAAACTGTTTTTATAAATTTAAATATTAATAATTATCATAAATTCATAATAAAAATATAGACTTTAAAGAAACTCAAAATATGTATTTGGATGAAAAAAGAAATTATCAGTTTCCTTAAAAATTCTTAAAGGTCACTCACTCTAATATAAGTATAAATATTGGTGAACTTATAGATGCAGGAAGATATATTATAAAGGTTTAAGATCTAAAATACCAAAAAGAATCTAGTAGTGGAGCACATTTTAGGGTTTGAAGTTTTTCACAATGGTCATGAATCACCTAATAATAAATAGGGGAAAGGTGAGGGGTATGGTAATACAAAGAATCAATGAGTCCGGCATGTTTGTCAGGCCTAATTAACTGAATCCAAAAGGACAAAACATGACCCCCACACTAGACTCCTTCAAATTAAATCAGGTGCCAATGCCAACAGCATTTAGTGGATTTAGTGTAGTTACAGCACCATGTTGCAATCGACCTCAGTCGACCATCCGATTTTAGATTAACGGTCAAGATTAAACATTACATGAAATTTTTTATGTAGGGAATTTGAGTCCGTGCCAATGCGATATACCTCTCCTAGTAATTATATTTGAGTTTAGTAATTGGTACTATATAAAAAAAGTATATATACTCCGTATAGGAGGCATATATCTAATAAGAATTAAGTTTTTATTTGAGTGAGAGTGTCGCCTATTAACTCTTTTGATTAAAATAGATGGTTTAGATTAAAAAGAAAATAAAGTAGATAACGTGCATGCGTTTTTCCTTATAAGCATACCCTTGTTAAGACAACTTAACAAAAAAGTTAAATTGATTGAGGCAGAGTAAATTAAGGTATTAATAAAATTTATAATTAATGTTTCATTTATATGCTAAAAAGACAAATAAAATACTAGAGGATGCAGGATAACATTTGCACTGGAAGTGAATAAGCAAACCAACACAGAGCACAAGTGAAGGAGTTATAGACACTTGGACCCCTTAAACATTTGGTAATGAGTCGAGTTCAATGTCTAGTCATTGCGTATGAAAAACATGTTAGGAGAGGTCACTCGCTTGAATATAACACACTTGTCTCAAGTGATTGGTCTCCAAAAATAAACTCTTCACATAAATATCTTGATTTACTAAAAAGGCATAATGGGAGTCGAATTCATAACTTCATTATCACTTCAAAAAATATATATGCATTGATAGGGATCCAGATTGTTGAGGTAAAATTTGAATTCGAAAATAATGCTAACTATGTAATTAGAGCATAGAGGGAAATATCGTATGAGTAACTTCATAACTATATACTTATATAAGTGATACATTTTATTTTATAAATCAAAATACATATTTACATGTAATTTCAATTTATATTTAATTGTACCAGTTTTTAAGATTATAAAAATATTCAATTAAAAAAGGGGAGAAAAAAAAAAGCTCACCTATTAAATGAACACTATATTTTGAATGCCCAATCCCATGTCACGGTCAAAAGTAAATTTATGCTGAAAATACAACTTTATTTACGAAACTGCATGATTAAGTTCGAACAGGCGAAAGCTTCAAGCATACATGCAAAAGCAACCAACCAAGGACAGTGAAATATAGATCCAACTACATAACAGCCGTCAGATTAGCTTCGAGAGTGAAATATAGATCCAACTACATACACAGATATAAGATTAGCTTCCTTATTTCTTTCCACGCAGTTTGGCACCAAGAGCTCGCTCCAACTTGCCAATTATCTGCTGGTTTGGAATCGCTTTCCCTGACTCGTACTCCTGGATCACTTGAGGCTTCTCATTGATAATCTGCAAGCAACCATGCTTGTTATCAATATCAAACTTTCAAATAATGTAACATTAAGACACAAAACTTATGGGGTGGGTGATGTCAACAATACTTGAGCAAGTTGCGCCTGAGTAAGTTTCTTGTCCATCCGGGCTTGCATTATAGCTTTCTTGAGTTCAGTTGGGACACGATCGTCTGCACAAACAAGTCCAGTTACGAGGTATAAGCATTAAAGTAAACAGAGGTGAGTCATATAAAAAAGGAGTTTGATTTTCAACAGATAGTTCTACTGTTGTAGTCGTGAGTCGTGACAGGGAAAATGGATCAAGAACTTTTAGTATAAGAAACCTAAATCTGGTATTACAATAGTACGTAAATTCGCAGTAATACCAAGATAAAAGAAAAATGAATTTTCTCAGTAATTATGTCAGAATTGCATATAACAATACCAAGAACTTTCATATGATACTCCAAATTTAGCACAGTAAACCCAGGGTAATAAAATAATATAGCAAAAAAAAGCACATGTTATATCTACAATAAGTACAAGCTCGTAAAAGCATATGAATTTCACCAATAACTGCGCAAGATATACAAATGAAACTTCCAAACACGTTCTTATGATATTCCAAATTGCAAAAGTCAGTACCAAGTAGTAAAACACTTATCTGTAACTTTTAAAGTGATAAAGTTATACTTCCAGTTCAATTCACATGCTTCAACCAACAAGATAATTTATACAGGGAAACACTAATCAAAACAGCCTTTAAGCAATAGCTGAACGTTAAATCCCTCAAATAGATGCAAAATATTCTTTCAGTAGTACGAAATGAGAAGAAGAAAAATAATAGGATAGTAATTAAACACTCACGAGCTAAATTCTCTGTATCATCATCCAGCCTCTTAGTGTTCAATGAAGTGGTGGCAATGGCAGATTTGTTTGTTCCAGCATTATCTGTATAGAACATAACAAAATCAACACTCTGACCAGAAAAAGGAACGAATCAATATGAAGAGAAATGCAAAACATTCAATTATACTACTAGTAAAGGATCGTTCGAGTGAAAAAGAACTGCTCATAAAATAATAACAAAAACCACTAAAACAAAATGCTCATAAACTACTATGAAGCACTACTACATACAAAATCATCAGACACGACACCGACTCATCAACACCAATAAGAATTTGAAAAAATGGAAGTAATTATATGCAATTACATGACTAGATGTATAGGTGTTGATCACCGACACATGTTGCCCTCAATCTAAAGTATCAGTGCCACATAGATCAATCATTTATTGTATAAAAAAGTTTGAGAATCCAATAATCCGGAGTCTAACATCAAATTTAAACGCATTATATTGATAGGTGAACAAAATCAACAACAGAAATGAAAAACTCCACATAGCACCAGTTAAAAATGATCAGCATGACAATTATCAGCAATAATTTAAAAATAATCACCAAGACACGCATTATTTAACATACAAAAAACAAAAGATTGCGAATTGAAATACTAAAAAAAAAAATAACAAGCTGAAACCTAATAAGAAATATCAAGAATCAACATCTAAGAAGATAGTTTCAATCCAAAATTAAAATAAAAAAACCGAAAAAGTAATCTAATCGCTTCGATCAAAAGTACAACGATTAAACAATGAACATATTTTGTTAGTTAACGAAGTAACAAGTTTGACACGTAACGGAACAATAAAAAATGAAATAATCCTAGGGGTTAGGGATTAATGAAAATGAACAATTGAAGAAATGAAAAGGGGAAGGGATCAACGTTTCTTCATGGTTTCAATATCGGCGCCGGAACGTCGAGCTGCGTTAACTGCTTTGTCATCCTTTCTGGCGGCGGAGGTGGGAGCTTTTTTGCGGAGAACGACGGGTTCCCAGTCTTGAGAAAGAGGTCCGACTCCTGACATGTTTTAAAAGTATTTGGTTATGTGTGTTTGAGTTCGGTAATGGCGTTGTTGTTGTTGAGTCGGTGTAGGGTTTATGTTAGAAGATGATGAAGAATCGAAGATGAAGATGAAGTGTGGATTCTTACTCCACTGGATAGATTTCTGTGTTTGGGCTTTTGCTTGGGCCAACAGTGACATATAAGCCACACTATTTAATTAAGAGAATTGTACTGTGTACCCCCTCTTTTACCTCTCACCCCCAACCATAAGGAAAAGACAATACTGTCCTTATTTCATCTATAAAATTCTAAAATAAAACACACTTTCCTTTTTTCACCCATTTCTTCGAAACTCTGAAATTTTCGATTCTCCCACCCTACCAAAAGTTTGAAACTTTCAAACATCCGAAGTGAAAAAGTAAGGCAACTTTCGAAACTTTCGTTGAATATGAAAGTTTCGAAACATATTTTTTTTTTTAAATTTCAAACTTTCGAAACTTTCGTTAAACTTGAAAGTTTCGAAGTACAAAAGTTTCGAAAGTTTCCTTAAACTTGAAAGTTTCAAAGTAAAAACTTTCAAAAATTTCGAACAATACGAAACTTTCGAAACGTAAAAGCTTCGAATATTCTGAAAGTTACGAAAAAACGCGTTTCGAAACTTTGAGATGCATGCAAAGTTTCGAAAGTTTCATTTCCGGCGAAAGTTTCGAAATGGTTTTTTGGGTTTTTTTAAATATTTTTCTATTTGTTTTTAATATTGATATATTGCAATGCCTAGAATGAGAGGTGCGTTTGGTCAAATTATTCGCAACTTGATAGGTGACAGAGATGATGGTGTAAAGAGAATTCCACCAACAACATCAAACAGACGACGCAACGAAGCAAATCGTCCAATTAGGCAGCGTCGTCGAAGACGAGAGGAGGTCCAGGATGATGATGTTGAGTCCACTGAGCATGCACATATGGAGGAGGATGTCCCTCAGCCTCCACCTATGGAGCAAGCCGCTGATGATATTCCTAATACTTCTGCACATGCTGATGAGTCTGATGATGCTGATCAGTCGGATGATGTTGATCAGTCGGATGATGCTGCTGATATTGATGATCAGGATCAACAGACCGGATTTCCCAGAGGATCGACGGTGACACGTGTGTTGACACAGTACGAGCATCACGTGGCTCGGAGGCTATGAGAAGGAGAGGTATATGTTAATTTATTTTTATATTTAATTATTTGTTTATTTATGTTTAAGTTTATTTAATTAATTATATATTTATATGTATGTTTAATTATTTGTTTATTTATGTTTAATTATTTTTAAAACATTTCCTTGATACACAATGATGCAGACTTTGAAAGAATGATGAATTATACCCGTGCTCAACATCCTTGATGGTTTTCTGAAAAGAAGATTGAATGATACATATTTGGTTCTTCAACATCATATTCACAGCATCCCAACTTTTACACAAATCACCAAAACTAGTTTGCAGCATGTTTTTCAATCTCCAATGGGCAGACTCAACTCTACAAATAAATTAAATAATACAAATTAAAATAAATCACATAAACTAGTAAATCATATTTTTTAAAACAAACAAATCAAATTTAAAAATACCTGTTAGATGTTGTGTTTCTCAAATGCATCACTCTATTGGTCCAAACATTGACAAACTTTTCTTTGTAAAGTGTTAACCACAAATCTTTCACATAATCAACAAAAAGAATAATATCGGCACACACTAGTTCAAAATGTTGCAGGTGATGATCATACTCCTCCACACTAGTCGAATATACAATTTTTTTTTTCATAAATCCATTACTTCTTCTTGTCTATCCTTTTTCACATATTGTTTGCATCTTGCCCCAACACTTTTTTCAATATGAAAACAATATAACAAATGTATTGAAGTAGGAAACACAACATTAATCGCATTCATCATGGCAAGATCTCTATCAGTCACAATAACTTTAAAAATTAAAGTCTCAGATTTGAACAACTTTCGTACATTTCCAAATGCCCAGATGAAGTTATCTTGTCGCTCTTGTTCCAAATAAGCAAACCCAACAGAAAATGTCAAACTAGTAGATGTGACACCGACAATTTCAAGTAGCGGTAACCGATATCTATTTGTTTTGTATGTGCTATCACATATCAAAACAAAATGAAACGTGTTTAACAACTTTATACAATCAGTATGCGTCCAAAATATATCTCTCAAAACATCAGAATTCTCTCGTCTTCTTGTCCAATACACATAATTTTCTTGTTGTATTAACTTCAACAGATGCTGCATTTCTGTGTACGAATCTCTCAATGATGATCGATAAGTACTCCTTGTTTTATATATTTGACTTGGAATTGTCAGATTAGCTTTATTTCTCTCTTTCAAAGCATTTAGAATGAATCTGGGGGCAAATTTATATTTTGTCATGTCATTGACAAATTTCATCTCTTCTTCATTTAAACGCCCCAAATAAGAAGGACCAGTTACAGTATCAAGTAGATCATGATTGTTTGTTCCACAACGAACACTAATTTTCCATCATTCACCGACACTTAACGGTATACATCTGAGAGTAAACGAACAATTTTCCTTATGAAAACAAGTTACTGTTGATTTTGATTTATATCTTCCACCTCTTTCGAATCCAAAAATCAATTTGTCTTTTCTTCCCCTCTTTTCGGTTGTTTTATCTGAATGAATGGTAACAATTAAAATTCCATTTTCTATTCCAACTGTTTTTGCCCATTCAAACACAGCTTCTCGTGAAGGAAATACCTACAAAATATGTTTCAAATAAAACATCAAATATATAGTTATAATAAAAAATTTATCCGTGATGGATTATCAGTAATATTAATACCTGATCGGTGATGAATTTGTCTGTAGAATCTATTCTATTTCTTGACGCAGGAACCTCAACTCTACTCATACCTAATTTCAAAAATAGTAATAAATATAAATATTAATAAATATTAATAAACATAAATAATAATATATATAAATAATAATAAATTTTAAAAAAATTTGAAATTTTCGAAACTTTCGAACCTGTGTAACTTCGGAAGTTTCATATTGATGAAAACCTTCGAAAGTTCTGAAAACTTACGTTTCAGAACTTTCATCTTCAACAAAACTTCTGAAAGTTTGTGTTTCGGAAGTTTCGAATTTAACGAAACTTTCGAAAGTTTCAGCAAATTAAAGCTTCGAAACTTTCGTCTTCAACCAAAGTTTCGAAAGTTTTTATTTTCTGGAAAAATTGCATTTCGAATCTTTGGTTTTATAACAAAAGTTTCAAAAATATTGTTTCAAACTCACCTCTGATTATTTCGAAAGTTTGAAACTTTCGAATAGTAAAATTTTTTGGGATAACTTTCGAAAGTGGAGGTGAGAAAATAGTGTGGTAAATTTGTTGAGGAATTTTATATTAGATAAAAAGGGTAGATTGGTCAATAAAAAAATTTGGGGGGGTGGGAGGTAAAATGGTGGGGTGCACGATACATTCCTCTTTAATTAAATATAAAGTTTTTTTTATTACTATTATAATTATTATGGTATTCATCTTTGCAATTTTTCTTACACTTTTGCTTCCCACACCCCTAATTTTTTTTTTAAATCCCAAAATACCTTGTCCTCTTTATTCACTTAACCCCTCATTTCTATCTTCATCATCTTCATTTTCATTAACCTAACACCTTCAATCCTCTTTAATATTCTTCATCTTCTTTAATCATTTTGATACATTTCATCTTCAATAATCTTGAATCATCTTCAACATCTTCATCATTATAGTGACTCAACTCAACTAGGTATGTATGTTGTTGTGTTTTGTAGTTTCAATTTTTTTTCAAAATCTGGGTTTCGTACGTGAACTAAGTTCACGTACGTTTACGTGAAATGAATTCATGTTGCTGATAAAATTAAGAAAATATAGATGTTACGTGAACTGAGTTCACGTAGCAAATACGTGAATTGAATTCAAGTACACATACGTGAACTCAGTTCACGTGAAGGTCAGTTTTTTGAATCATATGAGTTATACGTGAACTGAGTTCACGTATGTGTAGTTGAATTCAATTCACGTATTTGCTACGTGAACTCTGTTCACGTAATGCTGCTCATATTTGGATTTTTTTTTTGTTTATTGGGTTTAGGAGTTAGTATTTTATATGTTATATTTATGTAATTTATTGGATGCAGTTAAATGGATCAAGGGGGAGACAATAGTGACGAAATGTATGAAAGTTTGGAACCTGATTTTGAGGAAATATATGATGATTTGGATCCTGATTTTGAAGAAATATATGATGATGTGGAACCTAATTTTGACGCTGTGAATGACGGAGTTGAACCTGTTATGATTGATTTGACTGGTGTGTTTACCACCGACATGATGTTTGATACACGAGATGGTTTATTAAAATGGACTAGAAATGTTGGAAGGGAAAATGGAATTGTCGTTGTGATTTTTAGATCTGAAACTGCGACATCACGACCAAGAACAAAGACAAAATTAATTCTTAGTTGTGAAAGAAGTGGTAAATATAGACATTGGAAGAATCTTAATCTTATGAGGAATACTTGGACTAGAAAATGTGAATGTCCATTTAGATTGAGATGAGCATGATCAAATGTTGGTTAGGGATGGTATTTGCATGTAATATGTGGTATCCATAACCACGAATTGGCCAAAAAACTGATCGGTCACTCTTTCTTAGGTCGATTGTCTCAAGACGAGAAAAATGTACATGGTGATATGACAAAGAATTTGGTAAAACCAAAAAACATTTTAATGACACTAAGGGATCATAACGTTGAAAGTTTGACGACAATAAAACAAGTTTACAATGCACGTCAAACATATCGTTCATCACTTAAAGGTAATAGAACATAAATGCAACATCTTTTAACATTGATGGAACGCGACAAATACGTCTATCGATATAGGAAGGTATATGGTTCATATGAGTTGACAGACATATTTTGGACCCATCCAAACACTATCACTCTTGTAAATAATTTTCACATAGTATTGATTATGGATAGCACTTACAAGAGCTGTAGGTATCGAATGTCATTACTTGAGATTATTGGTGTTACATCTACTAAAATGACATTTTGTGTGGGATTTGCATATCTACAGTCTGAGTGTGCTGATAACTTTACATGGGCACTACAAATGGTGAAAGAACAGATTATAAGTGGTGAAGTTGAAGTCATCGTTACTGATAGAGACGTTGCTTTTATGAACGCGGTTGAAAATGTTTTTCCAAAAGCAATGAATTTATTATGCTTTTTCATATATGCAAGAATGTCAAAGCCGAGTTCAAGATATATGTATTTCCAAAAAATAAGCAAGTGCAAATAATGGAGGCATGGGAGACTCTTATTTACAGTTATGATGAGGCTCAGTACTACATGAAGTTGGCTATCTTTGAAGGAATTTGTAGTAGTTGTTCTATTTTTTATGATTATGTACACGAGCAGTGGTTAGTTCCTCACAAGGAAAAGTTTGTTGAGGCGTTGACAAATAGAGTTATACGCTTTGGGAACACCACAACTGTTGGAACATATGTATGTTATAGTGTGAATTTAAAAATGTGTTGAAGTCCCACATTGGAAAGAAATATTCTTTGTAAATTTAAGTGGAAATAAACATGTTTTTTAAAATTCAAGTCCCACATTGGAAATAATTTTTTTTGAAATCCCACTTTGAAAAACTATCATATTTTGTGTAGCTTCAATTCTATACATACTAAAGTCCCACATTGTTTAGAAAACATATGTGACTTTGCTTCCATCACTATATAATGAGTTTCAAGCTATTTTGAAAAGTACACCAAAGTTGGATGCTTTTCCCAACTTTCTCTTTTCTCCCTCTTATATTCTGCTCGCCTAATTTTTTACCACAGTCCCTTCGGTTTTAGAGCGGTTATTTTGCCGCAGTCCCTTCGGTTTTAGAGCGGTTATTTTGCCGCAGTCCCTTCGGTTTTAGAGCGGTTATTTTGCCGCAGTCCCTTCGGTTTTAGAGCGGTTATTTTGCCGCAGTCCCTTCGGTTTTAAAGCGGTTATTATGCCGCAGTCCCTTCGGTTTTAGAGCGGTTATTTTACCACAGTCCCTTCGGTTTTAGAGCGGTTATTTTGCCGCAGTCCCTTCGGTTTTAGAGCGGTTATTATGCCGTAGTCCCTTCGGTTTTAAAGCGGTTGTTATGCCGTAATTCTTTCGGTTTTTTGAGCGGTTGTTATGCCGTAGTTCTTTTGTTTTTAGAGCGGTTGCTATGCCGTAATCACTTTGTTTTTAGAGCGGTTATTATGCCGTAGTCCATTCGTTTTTTTTTTGTCTTTTTGAGCGGTTATTATACCGTAGTTATGAATGGTCATAGTACCATATTGAGAGTGACTTTAATTGTCATATTGAGAGTGGCTTTAACTGCCATATTGAGGGTGTAATTCTAGAATGGTTTTCTACGGTGCAGTGGAACTCCGATACAGTGAATCTGAGCTG
>NC_021160.2:47392142-47392965 GCF_000331145.2 Cicer arietinum
AACATGTTATTATAAATTAGAGAAACATGATTTCTGAAGCGATGATAAGATGAGGTAATAGTAACTCTTAATGAGATCTATACTCTATATGGAGTGGGGTACCTAGTGGCTACAGGAGTACTCTTGATAGACTCACCTATGTGAATGTGGAAGTGGGGCCGCTTCCTATGGAATTTCGAGGCAGAATTCCTAGAGTGTTCACTATACTGGGATACACGTGCAGGGCCATTAATGCACGGGCTTTTGAGAATACACCCTATGAAAAGGTTGTGTGTGGGTTTGATGTCAGAGATAGAGTTCAAGACTACGAGTCACTCTTGTTGAATCTGAATCTTACTCGCTATACAAAGGTTCAAGTCGAAAGACACATTTGTTTATGCATGATCTTATAGAAGCACTTGATGCTATTTTAAGAAACTTTTTTTAACTTGATGCTATTTTAAGAAACTTTTTTTAAATTCAAGTGGGGGATTGTTGGAACATATGTATGTTATAGTGTGAATTTAAAAATGTGTTGAAGTCCCACATTGGAAAGAAATATTTTTTGTAAATTTAAGTGGAAAGAAACATGTTTTTTAAAATTCAAGTCCCACGTTGGAAATAATTTTTTTTGAAATCCCACTTTGAAAAACTATATTATTTTGTGTAGTTTCAATTCTATACATACTAAAGTCCCACATTGTTTAGAAAACATATGTGACTTTGCTTCCATCACTATATAATGAGTTTCAAGCTATTTTGAAAAGTACACCAAAGTTGGATGCTTTTCCCAACTTTCTCTTTTCTCCCTCTTATATTCTGCTCGCCTAATTTTCGAGCCACT
>NC_021160.2:47393049-47442039 GCF_000331145.2 Cicer arietinum
GTCCCTTCGGTTTTAAAGCGGTTATTATGCTGCAGTCCCTTCGGTTTTAAAGCGGTTATTATGCCACAGTCCCTTCGGTTTTAGAGCGGTTATTTTGCCGCAGTCCCTTCGGTTTTAGAGCGGTTATTATGTCGTAGTCCCTTCGGTTTTAAAGCGGTTGTTATGCCGTAATTCTTTCGGTTTTTTGAGCAGTTGTTATGTCGTAGTTCTTTTGTTTTTAGAGCGGTTGCTATGTCGTAATCACTTTGTTTTTAGAGCGGTTATTATGCCGTAGTTCATTCGTTTTTTTTTTTGTCTTTTTGAGCGGTTATTATACCGTAGTTATGAATGGTCATAGTACCATATTGAGAGTGACTTTAATTGTCATATTGAGAGTGGCTTTAACTGCCATATTGAGGGTGTAATTCTAGAACGGTTTTCTACGGTGCAGTGGAACTCCGATACAGTGAATCTGGGCTGTTTTATCCTGGGGACTTCGTGGTTGATAGTCTGCCTTGCACAATTTGGGCAGTGCCTCGAAACGTCTTAAAGAGAGCGACCTAGTCCGCGACTCAACCCCGTAATATCTTCGGTGGCATAAATTGTGATTTTTAAATAGTTTTTGAAACTCAAAATCCAACAACAACACAAAGGGTTGAGTCGGCGCATTGGAATTGGAAAAGAATATTACAAGATAATATTGGTGATATATGCAGTGTTTGGAAAACCATCAATAGCATGATTGTATTACAACACAATGAGGTAATAATATCATTTGAAAATAGCATCATTCAAAAGGTGCATCGATATAGTAACAAATTATACGCCATTTTCCGTGGTGTTGTGTCCAAAAATGCAATAGATCATATTGCAACAGAGTATGATCGCGTGAACTATGTAGACAAAATTTTGCTTAAAGATAAATTATGAGAGATCGCGTATCCATTAACTACGTCGATGTGTCCACCGGTTGCCAAGGTTAAAACAAAATGTGCACAAAATGTGCACAAAAGGTGTTGAAGATGATGAAAGTGTTGAAAATGATTCAAGAATGTTGAAGATGATTGAAGATGACAAAAATGATTCAAAAATGTTAAAGATGAAGGTGTTAGGTTAATGAAGATGAAGATTATGAAGATAGAAATGATGAGTTAATTGAATAAAGAGGAAAGGGTAGTTTGAGTATTTTGGATTTACAAAAAAAATTGAGAGGTGTGGGAAACAAAATGAGGGGTGTGGAAAGCAAAAATGTTTATCTTATATCATAAATTTGTTTTATGTCACTTAAACAGTTTTTGATGAATTTATTTAAATTTATTATTATAAAATATAATATTAAATTATCTAAAATATTATGTAAGTCATTAAAATACAATTTAAATTCATTAATATATTAAATGTCAATCTACTTATAAAATCATATAGCACTTATCACTTGAATGATGTAAATTTTTGTTAAAAAATACTTAAGTATGTTTTTGAACAAGTTTTGAGAGCTTGTCGTGTTATGAAAGAGGACATACTAGACTTTAAAAATGGGTTATGACATGTAATAAGTCGGATTCATGCTTAATATTATTAAAGTTTTAATACATCAAATTTAATAATATTACAAAACAGTTTTCCAAAAACTGAAATGTTTGAAACAAAATTACATTTGAGATTTTTTAAAATGTGAGAAATCCAAAATTCTGAATTTTTTATATAATAAAATATTTAAAACATAATGTTTCACATTTAAAAAAAAATTAAGTGTTGGTTAAGCTGACACTAAACTCTTAAAAAAATTAACTTAAGTGCAATTTTGATTTTCTTATTTTTATCAATTCACGAAATTAATCTCTTTATTTTAAAATATGAGAGTTTTGGTGTTTTATTCTGATTTTTTTAACTAAAGATAGCGATGTGACATGTTTTAATTAACATGACATATGTGTAAGATTTATGGGTCACATATGTAATTAATTGATAAAGTGTGTTAGGGTCATTATATAATTAGCCAATAAACTAGGGGTCAAATAATATAATAGTTTATGGCTAAAGAGCATAATAGTTATGAAAATTAATAGTGTAGATACCAGGCAGTTTCTAATTTAATGAGGGGCTGAATTGGAAATACTGCAATTTGGGATATAACTAATAATAGTTATATATAGGGGTAATGGTCCCCAAGGCAAACACAACAAGACTATTCAGTTTCAAAACCCTAAAGGAGAAAATTCTCTGGTTCTCTCTATCCCCATCAAGAGAGCAAGGTCTTCAGGGTGTTTTGCTGAGGAAGATCACCCAACCCATTGGCTCTATCATCATCATCTCAGGATTTCATTAATGGCAATTCCCACAGGTACGCTTCCGCCTTTGGCTATTCATCATGTAATTGACATGGATTGTTGAGCACAACGTTATTAGGATTTTTCCAACAGAAACAATATCACTTGTTAACATCCCTCATCAAGACAACTCCAACATTCACGAAAAATTACTTCACAATCCTACATAAAATTGCATACAACGCCTAAAACACAACTTTCATTCTCCAATATGGATCATTTAGAGAGTAGAAGAGTACTTGGACTCTAAGAAAAAGAGGAGTTTTGTTTAAGTTATTTAAGAATACTACACTTAAGAAAATTAGAGTTTTCATTTTTCTTTAAATCCTATTTTTGCATGCATGAGTTTTGGGTATTTTGGTTAAGATGGAGTTAAATTACTGAAATTTGGGATTTTGAAAACGCGAGTGCTAAAACCTCTTTTCTTACATGCATGATGATAGATAAAATTGTGATTTGTTGATTGATTGTGATTTCTATTATTCTACTTTCTATTAGTATTTATATGTTTAAATTAAGCCTTGCATGATTTTTTTATTACTTGATACGTTGATATTTTTAGTTACTATGGTTGTTGATGGGTACTTGAGAATTGATTGTGAAAATGGAGGAAAATTTTCAGAATTCGCAAAAATTTGCTAAGCGAAAATAATTACGATAAGAAAATTAAACTATGGGACCAATATGGTTGCGTCATACTTGAATTCACTAAGCAAATTTGACAAATTTTTTAAAAAATTAGCGGTTGTTTTGGACTCGCTAAGAGAATTTGACATATTTTGAAATGTTCCTTGTAGTTTTAATTTGTGTATAGTTTGTAGTATTCTTTAATGTTGATTCCAATTGCATTGTTAATGGTTGCTTGACTAGTAAGCTTGATGTTGCAATATGCATTAATTTAACATAAAATGATCCTATACTTTTCTCATGTTAAAATTTCATTTTCCAATTATATGTTTTAAATACAATAACTGAAAATAATATGGTAAGATATGATGGCGTTTCATTAATGAAACATATGTAAGAGAAGAGCAATTGTGATGTCTGTTGCGGTCATGGTCAAAACCTATCTTACAAAATAATTAAAATTATCTTGGTGACCCACGTTTAGATAATTGAGATAGATTATTCATATTATATGAAAAATTGACTCAACTGAAATGTTTTCAAACATTAATTTATATGGATAGTTTTAAGGAAAAAAAGCTTTGTATTAATTTATACTTCATCCCTTATTTTTATGTATTATAGCATACTTGAGCTTTGGACTCCAAGAAAGTATTTAATGTTGATCTTTAATAGTTATTGTTTTTGAAATTTAGTTATATTGTCTAAGTGTCAAATTTGACTTGTAACATTGTATTTCTATATCTATTATGATTTCTCTTGCGAAGTTAGAGTATAATGACATTAATTTGAACATTCTACCTTATTTTCAAGATAAATAACGTGAGGTGTTACAAAAAGGTTACTTAAATGAGTCATGTGTCGATTGCATGTCATTCTCTCTTTCAATTTCAACCTACCCCAAACCTTTTCTCTTCCTTATTCGCAGCAACGTCACTATTCTCACTATAATTTTCCTCTCTGTCGTCTTTCCCTCCCTCCATCTTTGTCGGCGGCTGTGTTCTCTCAGGCAACTGTTTCTCCCTCTCACATTTTATCAAACACTTAGGCATTGCAATGCTAACAAAAATGAAATTTATATTGAAATTGAAAAACAAATTTTAAAACCCAAATTTTTCACACAAAAACAAAGATGAAAAACTAAATCTCGGTATAGAAATTGAAGGCGAAAAATTGGCAAAGTTATTAGTAACTAGTTGAAAAAAATCATGAATCTTCCATTTTTTTACATACATTTACAATCAAACTACACAACTATGCTTTTGAGTGAAATTGTGATATTATTATTAACATAAACAAAAATTGTTATTGTATCAATTTTTATGATTATGAGTTTGTGTTTGAGGGAAAAAGATATTTTGTAAAGGGTGCAGGGTGTGAGATGACGAGAGAGGGAGAAACGGTTGTTAGAGAGAATGAGACTGCAGAGGGAGGGAGGGAGAGGTGGTAGGGAAGAAAGTGACATATATTTTAATCTAAGGACTATTAATCATTTCTTTTATTCTCACATACACATATCATTCTCGCTTGATATATATATATATATATAAAATTTTGCGGTAACTCTTGATAAACCAAAATTCAAAATCAGTACAAAAGATTGTCATCTGGTGCTGAAACACAATGTCTCTCTAAGATGACGTTTGTTTCAAAAGAAAATTCAAATGTCATGTTAGGGTTGTGTTTTTGTGGTTTCTAAGGGAGACTAGCCACAATAAAATGAGTGTTTATTTGTGTGTTTGATGGATAACAAGATAAGAACTAATTATTTTTTTTTTTGTTTTCATCATGCTGCATTTATGATCAATAGTTCAGACCATAAAAAGAGTGTATTGTTGGATTGATATTCTAATTTCAAATGATAGTTGTATGCTAGTGCTTTATTTTGGTCTGGAACTATGAAAATCTAAATAATAAGATTTGGCGTAAATGTGAGTTTCATGATGCCACGTAGTGTATAAGTTACGAATAAATTACAAATAGTGATTGTTTTTAGTAGTTATTTTATTCAATTCGATTTTTGGTTATGAATAAATTAGAAATCATTCTTTCACATTTCAATTCAATTTTGTCCCAATTTATTCTTGAGGTTTAAGTATTTTTAATGGAATTTATGCTACTCGAAAAAGGTATTAAAATATGTTTTTCATAATAAAAAAATTTATTGGGCAAAAGGAAAAGAATTGAGGAGCCCAAGAACAAAGCTGCTGCTAAGGGTCCAGAACAAAAGAAGCAGACTAAGGATAACAACTGCTTCTTCTGCAGGAGTTCTGGACACGTGAAGAAGGATTGTGCCAAATATCACGCTTGGCGTGTTAAGAAAGGTATGATTCTGTCTTTGGTCTGTTCTGAGGTTAATTTAGCTTCAGTACCTAGAAACACTTGGTGGTTAGACTCTGGTGCAACTACTAACATCAGTGTTTCAATGCAGGGTTGCCTGAACTTCCGAAAGCCTAGTGATACTGAAAGATGGATCTATGTAGGAGATGGGAAGAAGGTAGAAGTTGAAGCCATAGGAAAATTTAGATTATTATTAAGTTCCGGTCATTATTTGGATTTAAAAGACACTTTTGTTGTACCGTCATTTAGACGGAATTTGATCTCTATTTCTTATTTGGACAAATCAGGATATTATTGTTCATTCGGGAATAAAGAATTTACTTTGTCTTTAAATTCGAATGTTGTTGGAACCGGTTTACTTTCTGGTTATGATAATCTTTATTTGTTGGAAACTGTGGCTAACTATAATGAAACCTTGAATGTGGAATCACGTGGTACTAAGCGGAAAATTGACAATTTCAATTCAGGGGTGCTTTGGCACAAGCGTCTAGGTCACATCTCTAAAAATAGAGTTGAACGACTTGTGTCAGATGGAATTTTAGATTCCATTGACTTCACAGACTTTAACGTTTGTGTAGCATGCATTAAAGGAAAACAGACTAAAGATAAGAAATTAGGCGCATATAGAGCTACAGACGTCTTAGAATTGATACATACGGACATCTGTGGGCCATTTCCAACTCCTTCTTGGAATGGTCAACAATATTTTATATCATTCATAGACGATTATTCTAGATATGCCTACCTTTACCTAATTCACGAAAAGTCCCAATCAATAGACGTGTTCAAATCCTTTAAGGCAGAAGTTGAGAATCAACTTAATAAAAGAATTAAAAAGGTCAAATCTGATCGTGGTGGTGAATACTACGGCAGATATGACGGTTCAGGTGAACAACGTCCGGGACCATTTGCCAAATACCTAGAGGAATGTGGAATCGTCCCACAATACACTATGCCGGGGTCACCCAGCATGAATGGTGTAGCTGAAAGACGAAACAGGACTCTTAAGGATATGGTAAGGAGTATGATTTGTCATTCCACCTTGCCAGAGTCACTCTGGGGAGAGGCATTAAAAACAGCAGCATACATTCTTAATAGAGTACCAACTAAGGCAGCGGCTAAAACACCTTATGAGCTTTGGATTGGGCGTAAGCCTAGTCTGAAGCACCTTCATGTTTGGGGATGTCCAGCTGAGGCAAGGCCTTATAGGCCGAATGAAAAGAAATTTGAACCCCGAACAATTAGCAGCTATTTTATAGGGTACTCAGAAAAATCAAGGGGCTATAAATTTTATGATCCTAATTTGAGAACAATTTTTGAGACGGGAACGGCAACGTTCTTTGAGGATATTGAGTTTGGGGGGAAGATTAAGGTTAAAGATTTTGTCTTTGAGGAAGAATCGGTAACAATTCCAGAACTGATTCTTCCACCAATTGACTTTCCCATTATTGAACAAACTCAAGATGATCTGGTTGTTCAGGAAGAACAAAATCCAGATCAAATTCAAGATCCTCAAGAACAAGTGCCTCAAGAGCCAGCTCCATTGCGGAGATCCACTAGAGAAAGGAAAAATGCTATTTCGGATGATTATGTAGTATTTATCAATGAGGTAGAGGAAAATGTTGGCATGACGGAAGACGACCCAGTCAACTTTCATCAAGCCATGCAAGATTCTCGTTCAGATAAGTGGATCGAAGCAATGAATGAGGAGTACAAGTCTATGCAAGACAATTCAGTTTGGGAACTTATCCCATTACCTGAAGGAAAGAAACCCATTGGTTGCAAATGGATTTTTAAAACCAAGCGGGATTCCAATGGTAATGTGGAGAGATATAAGGCACGTCTTGTAGCTAAGGGTTATACTCAAAAGGAAGGGATTGATTATAAAGAGACTTTCTCTCCGGTTTCATCGAAGGACTCTTTAAGAATAATCATGGCTCTTGTTGCTCACTTTAATTTGGAGCTTCATCAAATGGATGTAAAAACAGCTTTTCTCAATGGCGACATTGATGAGACGATCTATATGGTGCAGCCAGAAAACTTTGTGTTGGGAGACCCAAAGAATATGGTGTGCAAACTAAGAAAATCCATTTATGGGCTAAAACAAGCTTCTCGTCAATGGTACCATAAATTTCATCAAGTAATTCTCTCATTTGGTTTTGAGATGAATACAGTTGATGATTGTGTGTATCATAAGTTCAGTGGGAGCAGACATATTTTCCTGGTCTTGTATGTTGATGACATACTGCTTGCCACTAACGATATAGGCATGTTGCACGAAACTAAGAAATTTCTATCAAAGCATTTTGAGATGAAAGATCTTGGTGACGCCTCTTTTGTATTAGGAATTCAGATACACCGAGACAGATCTCGAGGTATTCTTGGATTGTCACAAAAGAGCTATATCGATAAGGTTCTCAAAAGGTTTGGGTTACAGGATTGCAAACCAGGGGACACCCCAGTTGCTAAGGGAGACAAGTTTAGTCTCAAACAGTGCCCTAAGGGAAGTTTGGAAATTCAAGAAATGCAAAAGATCCCTTATGCTTCAGCTGTAGGGAGTCTTATGTATGCCCAAGTATGTACGCGTCCAGACATAGCGTTCATAGTAGGGATTTTAGGCAGATATTTAAGCAATCCAGGTCTTGACCATTGGAAAGCAGCCAAGAGGGTCATGAGATATTTGAAGAGAACAAGAAACTACATGCTCACATATAGGAGGTCAGACCAGTTAGAGATCACTGGGTACTCTGACTCGGATTTTGCGGGATGCCAAGACAGCTTAAGATCAACTTCAGGCTATGTCTTTCTGTTAGCTGGTGGAGCAGTTTCTTGGCGTAGTGCCAAGCAAGGTCTTACTGCTTCATCAACCATGGCAGCAGAATTCGTAGCAATTCATGAGGCATCTGACCAGGGCATTTGGCTGAGAAATTTTGTCACGGGGCTGCAAATAGTTGAAGGGATTGAAAGACCACTCAAGTTGTATTGTGACAATAGATCAGCAGTCCTGTATTCTAACAATAATAGGAGCTCAACCAAGTCAAAGCACATTGACATTAAGTTCCTAGTTGTTAAAGAGAAGGTACAAAGTGGACAGATATCCATAGAACACTTAAGGACAAACTCCATGATTGCGGATCCACTCACTAAAGGTCTACCACCCAAGGTCTTTCATGAGCATACTGCTCACATGGGTGTGCTACAGTTTGAGGAATCTTGATTTTAGTGGGAGTTTCGTCCATTATGTAATTCATGTTCTATGTTTAATTGTAAAGTACAAATACATTGTATTTGGACTTTCTGATCAGAAATAAAGTTTAAAGTATTCAGTTTTTGGTTACTTTGTACATTTAAGTTATGGTATGATCTCATTCGATAAAGTAGGACCAGTTGAAAATTGACATGCATTGACCAACTTCATGTAATTTTCATGCTACACTTTTCATAATGGGTCTATGTCATTTAGTTGTGTCAGTACGGGTGATCATTGATGGGTTTAGTTATGCTTATTATGACGAAAGCCTCTTTGGTTCCATGTGCTGATATGATTAATGGACGAGACAATTTGGATTATACTCAAGGTAATTATAATGACATTTTTGACGTCATAAAGTCTAACACACTCCTAAGGATACATGTGTGACCAGTGGGAGATTGTAAGATTTATGGGTCACATATGTAATTAATTGATAAAGTGTGTTAGGGTCATTATATAATTAGCCAATAAACTAGGGGTCAAATAATATAATAGTTTATGGCTAAAGAGCATAATAGTTATGAAAATTAATAGTGTAGATACCAGGCAGTTTCTAATTTAATGAGGGGCTGAATTGGAAATACTGCAATTTGGGATATAACTAATAATAGTTATATATAGGGGTAATGGTCCCCAAGGCAAACACAACAAGACTATTCAGTTTCAAAACCCTAAAGGAGAAAATTCTCTGGTTCTCTCTATCCCCATCAAGAGAGCAAGGTCTTCAGGGTGTTTTGCTGAGGAAGATCACCCAACCCATTGGCTCTATCATCATCATCTCAGGATTTCATTAATGGCAATTCCCACAGGTACGCTTCCGCCTTTGGCTATTCATCATGTAATTGACATGGATTGTTGAGCACAACGTTATTAAGGTTTTTCCAACAATATGAACAATGACGTAAAATGATTAACACTATTAAAATTGCAAAAAAATTATTTAAAAACTTAACTTTACTTACAACTTTGAATTTTTTATTTTATTTTTGTAACTTAATTAATGGCATATTAATAATTAAGCATTTATATAGTTTTATATCATATAATTTAAAATATGTCAGTTGTTTTTTAGTTCAAAAATCTCAAGAGAAAAAATCAAAATTATCGACTTTTAAAATAGAGAAATCAACTATATGAATTGATATAAATAGATGGAACAAAACTATAAACCCAAAAAAGAAATATACAATACATCGAAGATATAATGACATAAATATTTCACTTGTTGTTTTTTATTTTTCATATTATAGACAACCTCTTTCTCTTATTGTTCTTCTTTTAGATTGTACTTTTTCTTTCTTTTTCTTCTTCTATTTATCTCTTTTCTATCTCACGATAACTATTTTATTTCTTTTAGATATTTATCATTTATTTTTCTTTTCCTCTCTATCCATTCATTTATGAAAATAGGGTTTTTTTTTTTGTTTAGACAATGGATGTTTGTTTAAATGTGTGACTAGAGATATAAAATTACAACTTCACAATTCACTTTCATCTCACACATTTGACTTTCAGTTTAGAAGAAAAGAATTTGAAGGATTTTACTTTTCGACCCAATTTGTAAAATATGTACATGAATATTTTAACAATGTTGGAAAAAAATATGCTATTTATTTGTTTATTTCATGTGTACTAAATCTCACTCTTGACACAAATCACACTACCACATAAACATATATTTGGTTTTGCTTCTAACGATTGATTCTTGCGTTCAAAATATCTATAACATCAAAATGTAGAAATCATCAATTGTTGATTTAAGTTGGACGCGCGATTCATGCATTTCTACTGCAAAAACAATATACTAGATTTCATATTATGGGACTTTGTGTGCCTAAATGACTTCAAATTTTTTATTTGGGATTGATTTGAAGGAATACCAATAAGTTAAGGCAAAAGTTGTTTTTAGTAAGATTTGTCTTTGTTGGGTCAACAACATGATTTGTCTTATGTTTCGGAAAAATATCATGGTGAGCTTGACTAGCAGCAATTTACAAAGAAAAAAACCATTACGACTTTTGTTGTAAATAAAAAACTATATAGGTTCTTTTTGAAAAAAATTATAGTTTTTTATATAGTAAATTTTACTATAATTAATTTAAATAATTGTGAATTATCGGATTAAATTAATTTGACTAACTATTTTCTATTAGAAAATTTTATTGTATTTTAGTAATTACAAAAATTAGAAATTTCAATTTTTTCAGGTTTTCTAAATAACCAAATTCTTTTTGTATCCTAAATATTTTATTGTTATTAGGGTAAAAGTAAGATTTAGTAAAAATAGGGCATAGGTACTACCTGCCAAGGGTATTATCTAGATTCTTCTAACTTCTATGACAAGACACGTGTATTATTATAGATGTCATGTCTTGATTAGAGAACAATGAAAAGAAAAATGTAATGAATATATATTTTCTCTTTAAAATGCTCGAGTGGGTTTTCATTTAAAGTTGGCAAAAATTGGTTTAGATTGGTATAAATTATTGTGTGATGGCACGACACATGTATTATGCTTGTTTGTATACAACATGCATTATTCATTTGGAAAAGGAACATAGATGTCATGTCTTGATTAGAGAATAATGAAAACAAAAGTGTAATGAATATATATTTTCTCCTTAAAAATGCCCAAGTGGACAAAATTTGGTATAGACTGAATTAAATTATTGTGTGATTGAATTTTTTATTTTTTGTAATGAATTTTTACGTCTTGGGACACTGCAAACATAAACTTTATAGAATTCATTTTTATTTAGAATTAAGTTGAACATACAATAATTTATATTTGTATGAATTTATAAATAAAAAAGTAATTTTTATTTATCTATATTGTTTGAATTATTTGGATTAAAATTGCTTTAGTTGTGAAATTAACAAAATAGAATTTAACACATCTAAATTCCCATTTCACTTTAGATAATTATTTAAACATGAGATATCATCTGATTTGATGTAATTGTATATATAATATTAAAAAAATTAGAGTAAAATTCGATTATATTAAAAAGTTAAAATTTTATAAATAGATTACAAAAATACTAAATTGGCACAATAGATATTTATCTAAATAAAAAATTCCGTCAAAAATAGTATCTAAACAAAAATTACAAATAGAAAACATAATTTAAAGTGCAACGCAATCTTGAAACATCATTACAATACTAAATTTGTTTTATCGAGTCTCAAACTTGAGTGATGATATTTGAGTACTTCCCCATGATTCTTGTACTGTTGTATGATGAGATAATAATAATAATAATAATAATAATAATAATAATAATAATAATAATAATAATAATAATAATAATAATAATAATAATTAAATAAAAAAAAGTAAAACAGACGTAGCCATACAAAATAATAGACCTATATAAAAAACACGGATAATACATTTCAATTGAGGTAATATGAAAGTGAAATGCTCGATATGCATGTTTGGTTGTTGCACGTTAAATCAATTTAACAAAAAATATATAAAAGTTAAGGAGATAGAATATATACATAAATTGCCAATTCAAATCCCAAAAGACCAACTACATTAGCAAAATATGTACGAATTAATTCATAACATTCTTTTTTTCACTAAAATTCACAATATATACTAAAGCAGTTCCAAATAGAACATCATTAAAATACCAAAGACAAGATACATAGTCTAATGTTATCTAAAAAGTCTTAACTAATGCAATTTATAATATTTAAGTTATTAGATCAACTACATATTCATCAATGGAAAAGAGTTATATATTGCATGTCTAAGCCAACACATCCTTCAATCTTTTAAATCTCGTAAGACATGACATCTACCTCATCACTAACATTCCAAATGTTTTTTTTTTCTTTTGAAATAATAAATATTAGTTATTATTTTGTTAGGAGAAATATTGATTCGTAAAATCTTTATCACTTTAAACTCTATATCCCTCTCTAAAGCTACCAATCCATCTTATCACTTGTATGGTGAAATAATAGTGTATATATATTGGTTCTTATTAAAATAAGAAACAATTTTAGTGTTACCCATTTGGAAATTTGACTCAGATGATTTTTAAGCCTATCTTTTTATGTTGAAATTTTATTCAATATTTGGTTTTTAAACAATTATGCGAGAGAACAAATATAGAAATAAGTTTTTTTAAGACAAAAACAATTTTTTTTACACAACAAATCACAAGATGATTTTTTGTCATAAATACATCTAATGATGGTATGGTAAATCCAAAGCTGAAGTCACATGGTACATTACTTACCTATATGCATAAAACTTATTGACTACTTGTGTAATCAATCATATGCAACAATATTTATTCATCTTCTCACTTTTATGTTTCTTTGCCATTTTATAATAATCATGTTACTTTTTTTATAAATTATTATTTTTGAATCCACCTGAATTAGAAAACTGCGACCGTTTTACAATTGTGTCGGTTTATGATCAGTTTTATCGGTTTTTATCTAGTTTTGTGTATGAGTAATTTTTTTATGAGTTCGGACCGAATAATAAACCGGTTCTCAATTGAATTGATTGAACCAATCGATTCAATTTAATTTTCTAAACCTCGATAACTATAAATTAGATTTTTCCTAATTGATTTATTCGATCAATGTTTTCTTCTCTTTGCTCACACAACCACTACACGTATATTCATGTATCTTCTTCTTGGTGAACAGTAAAAAAATAAAGATTCATGTTATTTATCTTACAAAAAATTGATTAAGGTATGCATTGCCATATTTATTATTATTATTATTTGTTCATCTTCTAATTTATCATTTAAATTGATTTTTTATAAATACCTCCTTAAAAATACACATTTTTAGTTAATAAAAAAGGCTCAATTTTTTTTTTACTTAACAAAAATACCTCATACAATACTATTCTGATTTCTGAAAACTAAAACTGATAAAATATTATATAAATTTAACATTATTTCAATAAATATTAAATTAATTAATTTTATTATTGATGGTTAAAGAAATATTATACATTATTAATGATATTAATTTAATAAATAATTTAAGATATAAATGTCAACTAAAAAAATATGAACCATATTAGCTGAGACTTTTATTGAATCCCAAAAGGATATATAAATAAATAAGAAAAATTGAAAATATTGGTCATTCATACAAGTTTGAGAGATTTATTGGTAGAAAAAATGTACTATTAAAATTATTGATATAGATTTTATAAAAAATGAATCATTTTGGTTGCAAATTATTTAATTTTCTTCTAGCACAAGTAAGTTGACTAATAAAGGTAGTAGGGATCAGAGAAATATTAGTTTTAAATTGAGAATTCATTAAATAAATAGTGAAAATATGAAGAAGAAGAAGAAGAAAGTAAAAAAAAAAGTAAAGAAATATTGATTAAAAAAATAAAATGGAGTTAAATAATATCTAGGAGAGATTAGATAAAAATGTCACACATTTTATTATTTTAAATATAATAATTATGTCATTTTATATTGTTAAGAGCTAAATTTACCAAATACTTTAATTTTAATTAATTAGTTTTTCAGCTATAAGTTATAAGTTATCAACTATCAGTCAACTTATAGTTTAATTTTACCAAATATAGCTTTAATACACAATAAAACATAAAAGTTGCCACTAAATACTTATATGCAGTGAAAATGTATGAATCGCTATCTTTATTTTATTTATTTGTATCTTTCTCCACAAGATCATTAAATTTAAGTAAAGAAAATATCGATAATTAATTAAAAAAAATTAATTATTATCCTTCACATATCAATTATTTAATAGATAAATTCATATTTGACTATGAGTTCATAGTTATAAACGATTCATCACATGTTAATTAGTTAATAGACAACTCTTCACGGGTCAATTAGATAATCGGTGAATTTGTATTTGAGTGTTACTTTGTCTTATGAATATTTAAAAGATAAAAGTTGGCGAAATTTCTATATACAATTAAAATTTATTTCTATAAAGCTGGATAGTATTTTCAATGTACACACAACAACGCGAACCGTGGGAACACATAATTCATGATAATTTGGGGGATTCGTGGAAGTATGTGTGTTTGGTTCTATGGTGATAAAAAATAATTTTATAAATTTGAATTTAGTTAAAAGTAATTTGAATGTAAATTGATTTATCTTTAAATATATTTATGTGCGAGTGAATTGAACAATAAATTATAGTATATACATCATATCTGTCATCAATAACTAAATTCAGACTTCAAATTTTATCTAATTTAAAACGCAAAATCAATTCTACTCTAACATTTAAACAATGTCAAAATCAATTTTACATCTCAAAAATCAATCTTGACCATTTCCAAAGTGAAACCAACACATGCATTAAATGTTAGATCAATGTATATGTTTTGTTTTTATTAGTAAATTAGATTACTTCAAGAGATTGTCAAACATTTGCCACCACAACAAATTTTGGAGATGGAGTGCTAGAATTGAAAAAGCAAAAAAAAAAAAGGCATAATCTATCAAATACACAGTTGATTTTGCGGTATCAAAAATTGCTTTTAAATAAATTAATTTTATAAAATTCATTTAAATTAAAATTAAATTAAAAATAAAGTGATTTATATTTAGATATTCATAAAGTAAAATGAGTTGAATGACAAATATAAAATTAAAAATTAATTATAGAAGAAAAACAAGTTACAAATAGCATGTTTTGTATTTGTGTTGAAAAATTTGTTGAAAAACTGCACACTACATATTTGACCAAAATTAATATTTTTACTTTGGTATAATCACATCAAATATTCTTTGAAATGCGAAAATTTTCGTTTAATCGTCAAATTAAAAGATAAAAAATTATAACTTCAAATCATAATCAATTATAAGATAACATTAATTTTACTATTAAATATAATAATGTTAATTATAAATCTCTAAAACAATTTACAAACATTAATTCTATTATAAGACAATCAAATATATTAATATTAATTATAAATCTCTAAAATCAATTTGCTTATTTCAAAAGTAAAACTAAATATACACTAAAAGAATTATATCTAAAACCATTCATCCCATTTGTGCAAAGCTGAACATGGTTTGCAAAAGTTAAGGGTGATAAAAAAGACAAGATTAAGATAATTGGAAAAACAAAGAAGAGTAAAAGAGAAAAATTATAGAAAGAATACCATAATATATGGAGATGTAAAGTTAGAAAAAAGTCACATAGATAATCTATATATGTAAATACTTACACATGTCCGTAAAAATATTCATTAACCTCACTTTCCAAAATACTCCCTCGAGTATCATATTTTAAGAAAAAAGACCTCACATTTTTTAAGATCATAAAACTATACTTTTTCATCACAAATATTCCATATAGGAGGAATATATAAGTGGAATCAAAACATGATATAGTATTCTTTTATTTTATTCAATTCTATTATTTGAAATAAACAAAATAAGCATTTGTTGCAAGATAAAGCTAACAAGAAAAAAACACAAAAAGTATGAAAAAAAGTGAAGTTAAGCTAAGATACAGCTGGAGTTAAAAATGAAAAAAAACACGTCTCAAAGATAAAAAAAATGATACATAAATCATAAAAAATAATTTACAGAAGGTAAATTATTTAACACCAAAATAAATAAAAAATTAATAAAAAAGTTTATGATGACGTGTTTAAAGATTTTCCATGGTATGGGTCCCTAATCTTTAATGTTTTTCACCTTCTTCTACGCTTTCTAAAAAATTCATCCTTTTTATTATTACCTTCTTTCGATTTCTTACTTACTTCAACCTCTTCAATTCTTCATCTAACCTTCTTCCCTCTTTCAGTCATGGGTTTCACAGGTACGTTTTTTTTGTCTCTCTTTCTCTCTCTCTCTATTTTCTCACCCTTTTCATTCTTTTTTTGGAATCTCATACCCCATTTATTGTTTTCGTCCAATTTTTTATTTTTATGTGTCTGCACGATTTTTAAGCTCATATAATTAATTGGGTCAGTCTCTATTTTTCGATTCTTTTGTAATTTTTTGTTGTTGTTGTTTAACTGTATATTCTATATGCTTCTATTGTTGTTGAAAATAAATGGGCGTTTTGGTTTTGAAAATATAATATTTGATTTTGTAGTATGTGTTTTGTTTAGTAAGTGGAAAAATGATGATGAGATTTGGTTTTTTATTTGTGAAAAAATTGATGGGTTTGTTAATTTGTATGTGAAAAATGGAACTTGGGGTTTGGGTTTGGTTTTTGTGATTTGTATTTAGAGAAGTTATAGGGCAAAATGTAATTGAATCTCAGTGTTATGGAATGAATTAAGGGTTTTGTTAATGTATATATTTAGATCAAGTAGTGATTTAGTGTTATAGAGTTGTGAAATTGTGATATCTATGTGTGAAGTAAGACTCATTTATTTTTGGATTTGTTATCGCTTTTTTGTTGTTTAATAGGCCCATAAATTAGATTAGCTGTGAGGGAACAACTGCAACTATTCAGATTCATTACAGTTGGTTTGATTCTGAGACTAAAATACTCTTATTATCCAATTGTATATCCAGTCCCTATCGCAATCGATAAGCTGCTTACAAGGTGTTATTGGTGTTCTGAATCTGGGGCATTGTTCTAAGTAGATAAGTTTAATCACATCTTTACAAGATGCCATATTATATACAGAGACTGTATAGGCTATGCAGGACGTCGTTTTCACCCAATGGACCAGTGTCAGAAGAAGCCGTTTCAAAAGTTTGCGAGAAGTTAGGTATATTAATTGTTTACCTGATTTGTTTTTGTCGTTTAGTCATATATTTGCATACTTTTATCTTCAACTCCGTAGTTTTGTATTTCGAGTATTGGAAACGTTTGATTTCGATAATCACGTGAATAACGTGCAAATAGATCTCATTGATTGAGCATTGTTTTTATAATGTTTGTCCAATCTAGTTTGTTTTATAACAGATAGATCTGTTTTAGTGTTGTCAAATAGCCGCGCTATACGATAGCAGTATTGAGCTAATCGCTATTGCACCGCGACACACTATTTATTACAAAGTGTGTCAAATAACCGCTATTGCGGTGCTATAGCACTATAACATAGTGAAATTTAAAAAAGCCGCTATTTTCCGTGATACGCAATTGACAACACGGATTTGTTTCATGAGGTTTGGTACAAAACTGTGATCGGAAAAATTCAATATGTCTTGCTTTCTCATCCCCTTTTCGTCTCTAGGGTTTTGTCTTGTTGAATAAATTGTAGGGTCAATGTTAAATTTCAAGGCTCAAAAGTGGAAGTTTTGTCATTAAGCTTGGTTCTATTTTACTTAAGATTTGAATGACTCACAATTTTTCTCTCCGAAGTTTTGTACGGTCTAGTACTATTATTTTCAAAAGTGAAATAAGGGTCACCATTTTCTGTTCAAAATTAAGATGAATTGCAAGTTTTTTCACAAACCAAACCATTTTCTATCCACATTATTTCTATTTGATATATATTAATTTAATTTTATTGTTTTTCAATATTTTAATAATGGACAGTAAAGCGATCAAACTTTTCGAAATATGATTTTGTACCGATCTCCTGGTTACATCCCATGCTAGCATCCTGTTTGTTACTATCACATTGCACGTGAATTTCCTCGATCATACTTTTTCATGCCCTTATAAATTTTCTACATCAGACGAACTTGATCCTTTTATGTCCAACTGAGATTTCTGTAAATATACCTTTAACACAATGTTTCAGAAAAAATGAAGCCATCAGATGTCGGTCTTGAACAGGAGGCTCAAGTGGTTCGCAATTGGAATGTTCAAATGCCTGAATCCAACGGGAACCATCAACCACCGCCGATCAAATACTTACATTTACATGAATGTGACAGCTTTTCTGTAAGTATCAATTTTCAGAACTCCACATCATTTTTATTCAGTGTCCGCAGTTTTATTAATAACTTTTTTATCTTTATCAGATTGGAATTTTTTGCATGCCCCCCTCGTCGGTCATTCCTCTCCATAATCATCCTGGAATGACAGTCCTAAGCAAGCTCATATATGGTACGGTGCATGTTAAATCCTATGACTGGATCGATTTCCCTGGCCCAACTGATCCAACTGAAGGTTTGTTCTTTTTGTATTTTTCATACTTCTATATGACACTTAATCCAATTTTTAGTCATCTGTATCTGAATTGGAATGTATCAAGTGTTGAATGTGGTATGGCGTGCCTTATCTACGTTCTGTAAAAAAAAAAGCACTTTTGTCAATCAGTCAAAACATGTTTTTAATTCTCTCTTAATCACCTTATAATTATCTACATATTATGATAACCTGCGAAAATCCCGATAAACACTTGCTAAGAAAATTACATTTAAATGAATTATCAAAATCAAAAGTAAAATACAACTAACTCAGTGCCCCCTTTCTCCTGATTAGTTCTTCTGAACTTGGAAACAAAACTTATCCTCTAGGTTTTAAATAGATCTTGAAATCTTTTTGTCCATATGAAATGATGTTTTGATTATCTTGAATGAGACTAATCAATTATTGGGGGGCACTTGATTATCTTCTTGTCCATATTAAGTATGAGTTATATTTGGTTTTACACATAGTAGGCCCTTTAATGGGTTATTAACTTATTATAATTTGACTAAAACTTTTGCATTTCACATTGTATCTTATTGGACTTCAA
This sequence comes from Cicer arietinum, assembly GCF_000331145.2. Taxonomy (NCBI): domain Eukaryota; kingdom Viridiplantae; phylum Streptophyta; class Magnoliopsida; order Fabales; family Fabaceae; genus Cicer; species Cicer arietinum. Next base: position 47,412,224 of record NC_021160.2, read on the forward strand.
TTCTATCATAGTTAAGTTTAAGTTCCTAATAAACCAATAAACCTGTATAATATTTAATAGACTATTAGCATTGTTATTACATTAGAATCATCTCATAATAAATCATTTGATGTTGAGTATTAGCAATATTGCTGGTTAGCCTGTGATTTTTGGGCTTAAGGATTTCATGCAGCTGCATTTTAATATACCTTGTTACATTGAAGATTTCAATTTGAGTTCCATATACGTTACATCCTCGTTCTCGTAGAGTGTAAAGAGCCAAGTAGAAGATAAATTTGATGTTGCAGAGATGAGAATGTTACAATGAATGAGTGGATATACAAGGCAATATAAGATTAAAAAGGAATGCATTAGAGAGCAAGTCGAGGTAGCACCTTATGTGAAAAGATTGTAAAATCTTGCCCTGTGTGATTTGACATGTGAGGAAAGGGCTCATAGAAGCCATAGTAAGAAGAATGGATCAGATTTTGGTCGGCCACACCTGAAACACCTTTCTTACTCCTTCCTCCGAAGAAACTCTTGATATGGCAATTGCATAGTGCCCTGAGCTGCGAACGAGCTCTGTTCTGACGCGTTACTCCTTGCACACGGACTTGCTGTGGCGGTAGTCTTGCTACTTCCCTATCTACTCTTCTCACTGCCTCTTGTGATTAACTTTTTGTTGTAAAAGAGGGTGCCACTGCTTACCAACCTTCTGTCCTTGCCACCAAGCCTCTCTCGTCAAAACTACGGCATTTAAGTTTAACTTTTGGTTTTAGACCCCTAGAAAATAGCCAAAAAGTCGACCTTACGTGATTCTAGTGACTTGAGCCACCAAGATTTTAAGTCTGCATTCTTTCATTGTGGATGACTGCAGGAGAGTTTCAAACAGCTCATACACACTTCGCTCCACATCGCCGCTAACTGAGAGTTCAGTTTACATAAAAAATTCTGATTGCCTTTTCCCTCTAAGACTACCTCTATTCATTACTACAATTTCAACTTACAAAACTAATCTAACCAATAGATGTAGATGATACATACTACAATATCAACTTATAAAACTAATTCTAACACAATCTTGCTACTTCTTTCTTTCTTTTTAAAAATTGAAAGTTATTTTCTTTAAGGTTGGTATAAATGATAAATCCTTGCAGTTAGAGGAATATCAAGTTGCATGCTTATCTTTAGAGTGTATCTCAAGATTAGTTCTTATATCCTGTAAAAAAAAGATCAGTTTTTATATTGCTTAGTTATTATCATGATTTGTTTCCCTCTTATCTCTCTTTTTTCTTCCTCATTTGGACGCTGATAATGATTAATAACTTTGGTTTATTGGCTTTCAACCAATTTATTAATGTCAGCTAGAGCTGCAAAACTCGTGAAAGATAAAGACATGACAGCACCAACTTCAACAACAGTTCTTTATCCTACCGTTGGAGGAAACATACATTGTTTTAAGGCCGTTACTCCTTGTGCAATCTTTGACATATTATCTCCACCTTATTCTTCAGAGCATGGAAGACACTGCACTTACTTCCAGCAATCCCAAAGGAAAGATCTTCCAGGTAATCTCATTTTTATGTTTTGCAAAAGTGTTTGATGGTTTCACTCTTAAGAGTTTGTGTGGATTAACTTATTTGAACTTGTCTATTAGTATAAGCAATTGTGAAACTGTTTGAGACATATTATGGAAACAACTTATGGCATGTCCATGTCTAAAAACTGTTTTCAGCTTATTTCCATAAGTTCTTTAGAATAGTTTGCTTAATACCCTGATTTGATAAACAACTTAATTAAGTACTTATAGCTTAAACACTTATCATTTAAGTGTTTATGTATAAGTTATATCTACAACCAAAGATAAAATGTTCATCTATAAGTTGTTCTCATAAGCTATCCTGAAGAGCTTATAGAAATAAGTTGAGAACAACTTACGGACATGTCATTAGCTGTTTTCATAAGTTACTCCCAAACAATCTCTTAAGTGCTTATGTTAATAAATAAGTTCAAATAAGTCGAGTCAAACATACCATATAAAAATAGCTTATAGTGTATACGAATATAATTCGACTTTATTTTATTTTTTTTTGTTATAAAAAGCTTATACATATGCACTTGTAGGATAAACACTTTTGTTATAAAGCGCTTAAATAAGCTGTTTATCTTTATGTTCTATTTAACCAAGCTATATTAATTAATATTATTATTGAATTGTAGGTAATCTTGAGTTGGATGGAGGTAGTTTTTCTGATGTGACCTGGTTGGAAGAATTTCAACCTTCTGATGAATTTGCAATCAGGAGAGGGCTGTACAAGGGTCCAGTTATTAGAACATAATAACAACAATTTTCTAGTTTTTCTATTCTACTCTATATATTACATTTGAGAAGAATTTGGCTTCTTATAATTAGGTTTTACAACAAAAGAGAATTGTGGAAGAAGATATCAAAAGCCAATTGCAATAATTTTTATTCTTTTGGTCATGTTAGTTATTATTATTAGCAGCATTTGGGTTGTACATAACAATGCCTATTGCATTCTCTCTTAAGTCACTGATCTCAAATTAATCCATTTAGAGTAGTTTCGGATTTTTTTATTTATTTTTAAATAGACCTCAATCATGATGAGTTGGCTTATTAAAAATTTTGTTTGCTTATTGTTGAGAATAAAAAACTATATAATATATCATTTTAGTTTCTTTATTTGTATGTGTTCATGGATTTCAATGGTACATCATCCGAAATTGGGAGGTGCTTTTTTCACCCCCAAAATCACTTAAAAAAAAAACATTGTTTTTATGATGTTTGGACCTTTATTTTCAGACAAAAAAATTACTCTTTCTTTTGGTGTATTGTACAGTGGGGGTGTACCGTGTAGTAGTCGATGTTTGTGTGGGGGGTGTGGTTATGAATTATGATGGGTGACATGCTCATGACTCAAGTTGTAAATTGAGACCTTGTATTGGGCCAATCAGTTAAGGTTGGAAAACATGCACATATCAAATTGATTATTAATCGATTTGTTTATTCAAATTTCAGATTAAACATTATCTTAATTGGTTATTGAGTGATTTGTCTATTCACACAACAAAATTCTTACTATCAAAATACAAATTGAAGATGCAAGTAAAAAGTAAATTACTTCCTATTAGCAGATAAAACAAAAAATAAATAAGGTGAGAACAACAATTAAACAAAATGTAGGTAGCATTGACTAAGAGTAAACTTCCAAGAAATGTATCAATCAATCAATATGTCGGATAAAGTAACATGCACACCTGTTCTCTGCAGATCTCAAGTTTTTATATATCCAACCGAAACTGTAAAAATTGTTGGATGTACCATGTTAAACTTTCTCCTCACTGATTTACATAATCAAATTAAATAAATTATTGATTTAGATCAACTATTATTATTATTATTTTCTCAAGAAGACAGAATTTCTTGAGATTCTAACTCACTACTAATAAAGAATGTAGTGCAACCAAGATAGTGTGCCATAAGTGGTATACACTTTCTTAATTATTTGATCGGACTTCAGATATTAGATTAATGTATGTAGAAAAATATATATTAAGAGAGGTTTATTTATTTTAGAAGTTTTGAGAGATTAATTTTTGTATTTATATATAAAGATACACTTAATTAAAAAAAAAAAAAAAAAGAGAATGTAGCACAAAGTACATGCAAAATAATGGACATAATGATTTTAAATAATCAGAGAATTCGGACATTCATACAATTATCCAATTTTAACTTTGCAAACCAAGTCTAAGACATAAGTCAAAATGTAGCCATTCTGATTAAGATCAAGCAAACTACATCTATACCTATGTATAAAGAAACTATTAAATTTTGATGTAATTTTAATTTCAATTTTATCATTCATTTAATGTTACAAATCTTAAATCAATAAATGGTAAATTCTCATATACTATGTGTTTGGTTGGGGATTGTCATCCCAAGACAAAATTAACTCAAAATTTTCTAATACCATGCTACTATTTTTGATAGAAGACATTGATGGGAGTAATATATAGAAAAGTGTAATATGAAAGTTGTTTTGATAATAAGAATGATTATTTCATCAAGAGTACTTACAATAACAATTAATAATCTAATGCGTACAACTTTGTGTAACTACTATATTATTTAATACTTTTTGAAATAACTATAATTGATTTAAACTATTTATTTATATGGTGGAATAACTATTTATTTAATATTTTTATCCAATCAAATAATTGATTTTTTTAAAAAATAAACACACGAGAAAAAATAAAAAATTCCAACACGAGCAGCATCCATATATATGAGTAATAACACGAAGTTTACAGCTAGTTTTATTTATTTATTTTCTTAGCAAATGAGGTAGCTAGTAGCCAAAAATGTATTAGAAAGTTTAACTAAAACCTTCCGCAAAACATGGGCATGTGATGAAAATTATGATGGATATAGATAGTACAACTACACAGCATGGCATTATTCTCCATCTCTCTCTATATATATTAATGTGTCATAACATTATAACATAAATTTGATTGAAGGTTTCTATATATTAACATTGGCGAAAGAGTCGCCGCGAAGATAGGCATTATATATGCAAACTCACTATCCCACGCTTCACCATTTGGACCTTCAAACGACCTATAGAATCTTTTGCTTATTTTTTTATCTAAATTCCCAATCTCAAAGATTAGTAACAGCCAAAATTCTTCACACTGTGTAATCAATCACTATTCAGATATACTTGATCCATTTTTCAAAAAAATTTCAAAGATATACTTGATCTAGAACGTGCCAAAATATTGCACAAAATTAATTAGACAATTCATTTCTAACGTCGAACTCTTAACACATGCACACAAAAATTAAAAATGATATACTCGATTTATTTTGTCAGATTTTATCTCATTTTAATACATCATGTAATGCACATGGGTCTAACAAGTGATTAAATTTCTGATCAAATGGTTAAGAGACTCAAGTAGGAACCATTTTTGCCACACAAGGTTAATTGATTTATAAAATAATGTGATATAGATTAGAGGGATATTTGATTAAGTCTCCACAAGGTCTTACTTGGTGTATACATCTTTGATTAAGTCTGTTCATGCATGTTATATAGAGGAATATTTGATGGTATATTTATTTGCACTAGTGTCTAGTGGTTGCATTTATATATATTTAATCAAATATTTTTTTTTTATTGTTTCAATATGTTCTCAACTCCTCTTGTCAAAAAAAAAAAAAAAAAATCTCAAATCCTAAGATATGGAGTATATTATAATCTGACAATAAATTATGATGAAGAAATTTCATTTCCATTGAACTGTTCATAACTTCATTAATTTCTTTATATATAATACTAGTAGTAGTTTTCATGATTTAATTAATATTGAGTAGTAGGATGAAAGCACCTTTTAATGTAATTTATGATGAGGTAAAAGGACCTACTAGAAGTCTATGTTTAAGGAATATTAAAGTGAGAATCAATTCGTGACTTGCGAAAGTTTTAGTGCCTGGTAATAGTTGGACTGAATACAAGAGTAAAATTGTTCATATATTTCTAAACCAATTAACGAGTTTTACAAAACATCCAATAACATTTGTCAATAAAAGAAAAACACAATTACACATATCCCAATATATAGACTAGTATTTGTATAAGTATTTTTTAGAAATTGTGCATTAAATAATAATGCGTTCTCGATTGTGTATAACCGGAGATACTAGTATATAACACAACATATATAGTGAACCACTTTGGTATTCATACATTCTTTTATATTTGTTGAAATTTTGTAAAACTATATGATCACTTTCAACAAATAAAAGATACTCCATCCGTAATAAGTTATAAATAAATTATACATATTAAAAAATATTATTGATCACATTCAATGTATGTTTTTTCAATAAAAAATCAAGTTTATTGTCTAAACTACCCCTAATGACTGATAAATTGGATAATTGAAACTGTAAATAGTTTTGTTAAATGAGGGATGATTTAAAAAATTTATCATTAAATAAGAGATAGATATTGTTGATTTTTGTTTATATTTTATTTTAAAAAATTTGAGAAAATATTGTTATATTTCATTCAGGAAATAGTTTAAAATAACTTCGATTCTAATAAAAAATTACTACAACATTTATACTGTAATTAGAAACTAGTATATAACAATAATATGTATAATACTTAAATGTTAATTCAGGGACAATAACTTAATCACGTAACTTTAAAATATCAACTTCAATTTTTTTCAGAAATAATTGTAAAATAGTAATTAGTATCATTTTAATTAATCAAAATTTCTCCTTTACTAATTATTTTCTTTAAAATATGTATAGGTGAGTGTGAAATTCAAAAAAATAATATTAAAATGAGTAGAAAAGCGAAGAAAATGACTTCACTACTACTAGTAGTAGATAAAAAAAAATAGTGTAGCTGTGCATAAAGTGGCTGGAATTGACCAGGCAAATTGAATGTAATTAAATTATGTAAACAAATTTAATTTAATTAAATTACTACACAACAAGGTGGTAGTAGATCTTTGCCAACGGGCAAAAGATATTAATTAATTTATTTCCAAAATTAATTAATGATATGATATAATAATAAAACCATAATTCTGGGAAAGATTCTTTGCTCCTCTGCAAGTGTTCCTAAATTAAACAACATGTCAACTCCCATGCAAAGAAAATGACAAACAAGAAATATTTTAGAATAAATCGGTACGTAAGAGCAATAGAATTCATTCTCTTATTTTCTTGTAAATAAGCACGAGAATCGATTTTCTTCTCTCAAGTGTAACTTTTCCAATCCAATTGCTTTCTTTAATCCTTCGAATATTTGTCTTTATTTACTTTATCTCTCCCTCTTAGTCAAATTTAGGTGTCTTGTAGCCAAAACCTAATCCTTGAAAATGATTCCTCTTTGGGACCTACACTATGCAAGAATTTGTTGAATAAATATTTTTTATTAAATAATATAATCTTCATGATCTCATGACAAATGGCTTGAATTCTCTCTAAGATGCTCGAGAAAGTAAATTCTTGGACAATAGGAAGACCATCCACAAAATGAGACATTTTAAGAGAATATCAAATATAACAAATCTGTCGTATATATTTACCATGCATGTATTGTAGTTTTTTCGAAATAAATAAATAAAAACATGCATGTATTGTATCATTTTTTTTTTTGAGTCTATAAATATTTTGTATTGTGTAAATTTAATTACTTAAAATTAACCAGGTGCTGGTGGAACATTTTCTCGGACATATTGATCAAAATTAATTAATTAATTAATGATCGATAAAAAAGAAGCATATGAGACAAAATTAAGCTGTTGCCCCTACATATAATTTCTTTACCCCTATCATTGCGCATGTCACCTTTATTATAAGGGTAAGACATACTGACATGAACTTTTCGAAATCAAATGTGTTGAATATTTTTAGTTTTTGGGATTTGAAGCTCATTTTAGTATTAGTTAATTATCACTAGCTATATAGCTTACTAAGACCAAATTTTGAAGTAATTAGTTTTAGTTAATCTATACTGCATGCTCAGCATCCATAGATTTTTGTATGTTGATAAATTATATTTCACACACACACATGGAGAGAGACTGTATATTTTGAAATTGAATTTAAGGTAGTCGACTTTCATGCATTTATTTCGATAAAAGATATTAGTGGTCGTCTTATTTTGTAATTTAAAATATTGAATTTAAATTAAGATATTTTATTTATTTTGTAATTTAAAATATTTAATTTAAATTAAAATATTTTATTTAAGATCGAACGATTATATTGATGTTCAATATTTGCATGAATGTAGGAGATTTTTATGGGAGGCGATCTGAATCCATTTATGTTAAGGTGGTTTAATTAATGTGTCTAGTTTCTTTTTCAGATTTAAAATTCCAAATTTAAATATGGAATATCCGATCAAAATAGAATAATTATCTATGTTCGACGGCATGAATGTTGAAGATTTTAATAGAAGGTGATATGGATCGGTGTTTGTTTAGATGGTTTAATTAATGTATCTAAATACTTTTGAGTTTATGTTTTGTACTAGCTAATCTTTTGACATTTGGATTTGTTGGACTAACACATTTATGGAACTTAATTCAAAAGTGGATCTTGTTATATTTAATACATTTTAATCAAATAGTTCATGTATTCTCTATTTTTTATTAAAGTAATTTTTTTACTAAAAATGTTATCCATCCACTTTTAAACTTGTATATATTATGCGAAACCCAAGTTTTATTTTTATTTGTCTTTCACAATATATCACACATTACATTATTTTATTATTATCATTTGTCCAAAAACACATATAAAAGAAAGAGTATGAAAATAACCTTTCAGCATGCAATATTATATTTTTATAACCAAAGTGAATTAAAGGAGTATAAGGGATATATTTGTGGACTACTAGAGCTCAGACTTTATGATAGTCTTGGTCAATATACGCATGTAATTTCATATTACTATATATAGCACATTTTAAGAATATTTTTTCTTATAAAATAATATAAAAACAAATAGGAGCTATCAGTAACAGAGGTCAACTAATACTAGTAGCTAGTAAAGATTATTACGGAGAAAAAGAAAATACAAGAACTTGTCAAAGACAAATTGGAAAGATTAAAAAAGCTAAGAAAATCACATGATTCTCAATAGTCCAAGATAGGGGTCATACGTGTGCCTTTAATCTCTTATATGCTGTTAGCTCTTAGCTACCTAGCTAGCTACTTCATAACTCATTGTTAATTTTTGTCAAAAACAAATATTTTAATTATGTCTCATAACTTATCACATTGGCAAAAAAACATTTAAAAAATAATAAATTTTTAATTTTAATTATTTTTTTTAACAATACTCTCTAACTATTTTTATGTACATAATTCTTTAAGTATTATTTTCTATTTAAAATAATTGAGATACATAATAATAAATAAAGGTAATTAAATAAAATGATTTATTTATTTATTAATTATTTTTTAATTTGTATAAAATAATAAAATATTGTGATTGTTATTGTGAAACGAAATGAATAAAACATAAAAATAATGAAAATGAATTAAATTATATACACACACAAGTGGTTTAATGTCCGACCATTGTCTTCTACATATAGCATATTTTATGATATTTGAATATATGTGAGAATATTTGATGTGCCTATGGTATTTTAAGCTTAATTATTTTCCTTACATTCCAATTCCAGCAAGTCTCATTTGCTAAAACACAAAAAGAAACCTACCAACGTAGGGTTTTTCTTCTCAATCATCAACAAATATATTTGGATCAACAAACATGAATTAGTGAGTTGCAAAGTTGATTCATAGGATTCTCCGAGAAATAATTGGCTTTCTTGGATCTTGGAAACAAGAGTTGGCTAGTAGCATCTGTCCAATCGTTGAAGATATCTTGGAAGAAAGTACTTCTTAAGCTTCATCCTCACCAATGGTTTGCACATAACTAGCTACTTACACCCCCCCTCTCTCTCTCTCTCACACACACACACACACTTTTTGAACAATTAATGGAACTAAGTCTTTTTCATTAGGGATGTTCTTTAATCTTTCATCATTATATACATATACATGCATATTAGACCTTTTTAGGATTTTTGTTTCTTTTTTAGCATTTGATTTCAAATCTTGATTTTTATTGGATCTAGTCTTAATACACTTTGATCAATTAATTTAGAAATATGTTGAAGATATACTTTGCTCAATAGAATTATTATTTTTATTTAAAAAAATGCTTAATAGAATACAAGAATTACTTCAACACGTATTTAGATTACAAACTCAAAATCAAACTATTATCTTTTGAACAATCCAAGTAGTTCATATGTGAAAGTATGTGTTTGGTTGAATAGTGAACAACTGCAAAAGTAAATTTAGAACTCTTTTACTATAATTTTTGAAGTCTATCCAATGTGTAGTTTACTATTTACTATGATTTTCGAATGTGATTTTGGTGTTTCCCACAACTATTGTTCCCATCTTTCATATTATTCCACAACCTCTACACCCTTATAAGTTTTCAAAATGAAAATAGAATGAAAAAAAATTTATATAAATAATTAAAGTTTTTTATATACTTTCGAAATGAAATATAAAAAAAAAAATGATAGTTTTGAAAATTCAATGTATCTAATTTAAATTTTAAACTACATATATTAACTTTTAAATATCATTTTTGTTTATATTTAATTTATATTGCATACTGATTCACTTACTTTTATAGACTAAGTATATCTCTAAGGTAAGATGCAATCTTCAATGTAACAATTTTCAAATTAATTGTAGGTTATATAGATGAGTTTGGAATTCCAAGACCTAGGAAGAAGCACACATTTTAATAATTTTTTGGTACAAATGTAACAAAACATGATTCCTTCTAAAACAAAACAACGTGTGTCTCTATAAAAATGCATTTATTTTTGCCCATATATTATTTACCTAACATGTATATGGTTATAATTATATTGAGCAAGTTCAAACTTCTATGTTGGCTGAAATTTTTGTGTCTACCAGGAAACAATATAGTAACTAGAAGAAGAAAATTGTGGATAAATGGCTGAGAGAATTTGCATATGTGATGAAGACAAGAGTGAAGGTAGTAGCAGTATCGACGCGAAACCCTCTTCTGCAAGTCGAAGAAAATGTTCCTTCTTCGACTTAAACGAAGAGGTGGTGGATGATGGAGATGACAATGAAATGATACTAATTAGTGATAGCCATTGTGGTGAGATAATTAGCAACAATGACATATCATCACAAGAAGAGAATTTGAGTAGCAATAATAATAATAATAATTGTAGTGAAGAAGGAAAAGGGCGTGGAAGTACGGTTAGGCAATATGTTAGGTCCAAAATGCCTAGGCTTCGTTGGACTCCTGATCTTCATTTAGCTTTTGTGCATGCTGTTGAGAGGCTTGGAGGACAAGAAAGTAAGTGTCACTCATTTCAATTTTGTATATACTTAAATGTACATTAAGTTATTTGGATTAATTTTATTTAATTTCATTACCCTTGATGACCAAATGAAACAATTGCTAGCTATGATATGTGGTGTTTTGATCTTTGAATTGTATTCTTAGAAAATATTTTATGTTTTTATTTTCAAAGTTCAATACAATATTATTACATATAGATAAATAAGCGAAATAAAATGATAAATAGTTAAATGTATTAAAGAAAATATATATAGTTATATGAATATTGATTTTTTTTAGAATGAGTAAATAACATTAAAACAACAACTAAAAATAAGGAACCAACAGGCAATTCTTTTTAATGTCATGGTTTATATGATTTGAAGTTTTTTATATTGATGGACATATATTCTTTGATGCTTTTTTTAAAAAAAAAACTAGCTGTTTTTTTGAGTGTTTTTGTTAATTTTTGTTGATAATAGGAGCAACTCCAAAGTTGGTTCTCCAGTTGATGAATGTAAGAGGACTTAGCATTGCACATGTGAAGAGTCATTTGCAGGTAATATAAGTACTAGTAAATTCGTGTATAGAATTTAACCTATGTACAACACTTAAATATTGAGGTTACTTTAATTTGTTGCTCGATATATTCTCAAGCTATATAGAATTTAACCTATGTCCTTTTGCCTAGTAGTAATTAATTTTATTTTGTATTGTACGGAATACCTTTCTTGTAACGTTTTTTAATTATGGATATTTTTTGGAGGTTCAGATGTATCGAAGTAAAAAGCTTGATGCGTCCGGCCAAGGTAAATAAATGTTTCATAACCTTATTAATAGTATTAATGTTAGCAAAATAATGTTTTGAGCACATTGCACAAAACGAGTGTAGCTATTTGATTTGATGTTTCCAATGGTTTACTATAAACATATTATATGACATGCATGATTCACTTTGTTTTATTTCAGTTTTATCCCAAAAAAGGACAATACAAGGAAGACATCATCACATTTTGGATATGTATGGAAGATTTAATGTAGAAGGACAGTTTGGGGTTGACAATAATTATTTGAACCCATCGTCTCCACTAATGAAACAACCATATAATGAAATCAAAGATCACGGCGCTTCAAGGTAAATTAATGCTCCCTCACTTATTAAATACTATATATATTGTTGAATTCAAATATAATCAAAAGTTAATTAAATATCTACAATTTAATAACATTATTCTAAAAATATACTTGCATTCATTTTTAATAGTGTGAGAGATTATCAATTTATCATAGTACTTCCTTCGTTATTAATTATAAATATCATTGAAAGTATTATTTGTTTTAAATATATGTTTGTATGCAAATTATTAGTTATATTTATTTATTTTTAAATATAATTTTATTTAAATTATTAATTTATTTAAGAATATAAAAAGTTGATATTAATTAAATACATCAATACACAATAATAATTTAGAAGAAAAAGTTACAAAACATACACATTAATTACATCAATCACTTTCTTAATATGTATAAAACATTCAATAAGTGCTTATAAAAAAGAGGAAGGGAGTAATTAGGGTAAGTTAATCATTATATTTCCTTTTAATATGAAAATAAGAAAATTAAATATACGTAACTATCATTTTTAATAATAGTGAAAATAATTACTTTTGTTAATAATTAAGACCAAGGAGTATATGACTCTATTGATCATTAAATTAAAAACAAAAATTAAGAATGTCAGTAGTAATAATATTCAATTTGACCGAGAAATGTTGAGTCTAGTAGAAGCGGTTAAACTCCCGGGACATGGTAAATTTGTAAATAATTGATACTATTTTTTAAAAAATATATCCGTCGTTAGAGAGAAGTTATGTTTTCATCATACTATTTATTGTTGGCTGTAAAAAGAATATAAAATAAATTAATAAGAAAATAATTAATAAAATTAATAATTTAAAAGATATGATATATAAAAAGATAACGAAATTTCTCAAAATGATATTATATTTAGGGACAAAAGAAATATATACTACTATTATTTTTGTGTTCATTGAATAGTATAGTAAAAAATATATTTTTTAAGAAGAAAAAGTTTTTTTTTTATAAACAAAAAAGTATTTAATTTTTATATATTGAAAGTGAAAAAGTATATTACATGTGCATTAAACGATGTGGCAGACAACACATTCAAATGAATGTATAAAATGTTTTTACTCTATTAAGTTGATCTTAAAAAATACATTGAAAACATTTTATTTATTTATAATTTCTACGTATTATTAGTGAAAATTTAAAATAAAATAGAAACATTTAAAACATGAATGAAGTTGATTAATTTTGATAATTCCTTAATGTTCTCTTTGTAGATTTCATCAGAGTGGACTTTTCAACAATCACATGATCTTAAGATCAAGTTCAGGGTGGGACAAAGATTTCTATAAGACAAGTTCTCATCTATTTGATGTAAAGGATGCAATAACAAGAAATAATGGAAGCCAAGTAAGGCAATTACTACCTCAAGGAAGTGAAAATCAAGAATTTATAAGTTTATCTAAGGATGGCCATAATGCACAACATTTTCCATGGAGCACCTATTCTAACTCTATCAATAAACAACATTATCAACCTACTTCATGCAGTCCTGTCTTCAAGATGTTTGGTGCCGAGGTAAAAAACTACATTAACTCAACTTTTTTTTTACTCCATCCGAAGAAAATATAAATTGAAGTGGTTTATTGGGTTTAAAATGCATCTAAACAAGTAATAATTTATTAAACAAGTACTAAACTGTTTTTACTTTGTTTTTCTTTTTCAAATATTTTTATGAAAAATAGTCCCTTTATTCTTTTATGTACAAATATTCACATATAAGAAAGAAAGTAAAAATATAATAACAATTTTATATTTAATGTGAAAATTGAAAATATTAACATTTGATGCAATATTGTGCATAACAAAACGTTTAATTAAGATTGAATAACTCCCATTTCAATTGTATTATTATGAGAGTTAAAATGTGTGATCAAAATTTGAAGTATTCAATCTTAATAATAAGATATTTTATGATGAACTCACTTAATGTGACAAAAACAAGAGTTCATAATTGTAAGGAATCTCGATCTATTTTTTATATTCAATAATAAGTAACACTTCAAAAAAAATTACATTAAAAAGTTTTTCTAACATGTACAACATTGCATACAATAAAGATATTTAAATTATAAGTGGATAAGGAAAGTCTTTGGTACAAAGTATTTAAAAAAATATGGTGAGGTGGAAGGGAAGAGTAAAGTAAAAGGTATGACTAAAAGATATTAAGAGTGTGGAAAGGGTTGGGTGATAATTAAAATGGGTTTACAAATTTCATTAATAGAATTATGGGGATGAAGAGGAAACTATTTTGGAGTGATCATTGGGTGGGAGGAGATGTACTAACAAAGTGTTAATAGGGTATTAATAACATTTTATTTTTTTTGTCTCTTAAAAATAAAATTATCTACTTTTATTTATTGTTTACATTTTTTGGCACTTAAATTTTGTTTCATTTGGACTCTAGGTACATGATAAAAAAGATAAAATGCAAGAATTCATACACCAAACTCAAGTATCAAAGCAAAGTGATGTCAAAGCCCAACTAAAAAGATTGAATGACAAAAAACAATTGCCAAGTTTCCTAGAGCTAAAGCTAAGTCAAAATTCAGAAAATGTCAAGGAAAAGACAAATGTGGATCCAGAAAGTGAACAAGAAACCAATACAATGCTTTCTCTTTCATTGTTCTCTTCCTCATCCTCAAATTCAAAGTGACATTGAGAAACAAGATTAGTGAAAAATACATAGAAAGTACCATGGTTGAGAGATTGAAAATGTTTACAACATTGTGCATCAACAAGTCATTTGGGCTAAGTACTTGAGATCTGACCATGTCAAAATTGAGCATAGGAGTGAGATCTTTTAAGTACTTGCTTTATCGGACAACAAATATGCATGCAAAGGCCTTTGTGGATTTTTGAACAAATTAATTTAATTTGAGAATTTCTCATCTCACTCCCAATGTTCTCATAAACCCCTTAAAAGTTCAAAAATATGTCTACCAAATCGATCAATCTATTAGTAAAAATTGTTAGTTTTCAGAATTAATTTTTAAAATCTTCAAATTTTAAAGTTAATATTTTATATTATTCAATCGGTCAATCCAAAAAATTATCGTTTAGATTGACCGATTATGTGGAGGTATTTTAAAATTTTTAAAGTTTTTTTTAGAATTTAGGGGTTGAAGGGAAAATTTCCTTTAGTTTTTGTAATTTGAATTTTGTTTACTTATGAATCAGAAGCAATGCCTAAATTAACGTGAACGGTGAATCATTTATTGAGTTATAGTGCAGCTGTGAGACCCTTGAAGGATCTCTTTAAACCCTCACTTCAAGTTGTAGTTTATGGAATCTTTTTAAGGGGACATTAAATTTTCTCTAAACTTTCTTCAATTTATAAGAAAAATTAAGATATAGTTAGAGTATCACGGGCGCATTAACTTTAAAGCAAAGTCGATTTATATTATAAGAATATAATATGAGGAGGCAAACCAATGTACTAGTACACCACCAAAGAAATAACCAATGACTTTATGGAATACTTGGGCCCTGTCAATAGAGCTATTGTTTCCATTCAAGCCCAATTTAACTTCTCTGGGTTTTCTTCATGTGAATAGGAGGTTTCTATCTTGCACCCCAAATCTAAATTTGTCATCTTCTGATTAAAATGAAAATATAATTTTTATCTTTTTAACTATATGTAAAACCTTCAACTTTTTTATCTTTCCATTTTTCACCTCCCTTTTCAAAACTTTAGAAAAATTACTTTAACATTCGAAAATTTAAAATCTTCGAAATCAAAAGTAAGTGGCATTCAAAAATTACAAAGTTCTAAAACATTAACTTTCTAGATTTTCAAAAGTTTCAAACAATTCAAAACTTTCGAAATAGAACATTTTCAAATTTTCGAAAGTTTCAAGCAATCTAAAATTTTTGAAACATAAAAATTTCAGATTTTTTGAAACAGGAAAATTTCTATTTTGAATTGTTCGAAACTTTTAAAAAGTTAAAAAAAAATTATTTTGAAAGTTTGAAATTTTTGAGTACCACTTACTTTTAATTTCGAAGATTTTCAAAATTTCAAAGTTTAAAGTAATTTTTCTAAAATTATGTAAGGGGGTGAAAAAATAGAAACTTAAAAATGTTAAAAGTTTTATAGATGATTTAAAAAGATAAAATTGTATTTTCACGTTAATTGTGCGTGGACGACAAATTTAAATGTGAGAATGCCTAATAGAATATTATGTGAAAATAGAAAACATAACACGGTCACCAATTGTTTAGCTAAAGAGACCATATTTTATCTCAATCATGTGTGAGAAAATGTCCATCCGCCCTACCATGTTTACTCACATCTAAAAAAATATTAATAGTTTGGAGCATTTGATAACATTTTTCAACCCAAAAATACTACTGGATTAAAGAATCCAAGAATTTCTCGCTGCCAAATTGTGGGTTCCTTTAATTCACCGTATTTTTTGGGATGAACATCCTCCAATCATGTGTGGTTAGAAAATGTTTCTTCTTTCCTGATTTCTCTTATACCTGATAATTCCTCTCCTTTGTTCCAATTTCTAATTATGAGATGTGTCATGTAGACGATACTAATTTTAGATAATCTTTTAATGGTAAATATTTATTATGTATATGGTTTTAATAGCAAATTATATTTAATATATTTTAATTGCTCTTATTTTTATTTGAAAATTATAAAAAAAAGTGTCCTTTATTACATGGTTTTGTTATGTTTTTTATTGTTAAATTTTTATTCCGTATTTTTTATGCATTAATGATAAATATTTATTTCATAAATTTTTTATATTTATCGATAATAAATATTTTTCATGTACTATTTTATATTTATTAATAATTATTATTTATTATGTGTCTTTTTTAATATTTAACAATGATAAATAATTCTCTCATAATTTTTTTATATTTATAAGTAAAAAATATTTGTCTTGTGTTCTCTTTATGTATCAATAACAATTGTTTTTGAGTGTTTTATATTTATTAGTAACAAATGTGGGTCTCCTATTTTTTTATGTAACGATAACATATATTTTTCGTATGTTTTTTAAATTTATCAATGATAAATATTTATTTTGTAATTTTTTATATTTATGAATTACAAACATGTATCATGTATGTTTGATTGTTTCAATGATAAATATTTGTCATGTGTTATTTTTATTTATCAATTATAAATATTTATCTCATGTTTTTTATATTTAAAATTGATAAATATTGATCATGTTTTTTTTTTTTATATTTACCAATGACAAAAATATATCTTGTATATTTGTATGTATGAATGAAAAATATGTATCTCATGTTGTTTTATATTAATCAATAATAAATATTTGTCTCGTTTTTTTTTTTTTTTTTGAATTTTTTAGTGACAAATTTTTTATCCCGAGTAAAGTTTTAATAAATAATAGTTAAAATTTATATATTACAATTTTTTCATCAATCTATATTTATATGTTTTTCAGAAATACTAAATTAAACATATACATTAGTAACAAATATTGTCCCATGTTTGAATTGTACTCTATAACTTATTCTTAGTGACTTATTTTCATATAAAGAAGGTAAAAAATGTGACTGTTACAAAATTATAGTTATTGTATTATAATTGTTCTTATTTATATGTCGACGATATTAAAATTACAAATTTTAATTATTCATTTAGTGACAAATATTTGTTTAGTGTATAATTTTTGTAATAAATTATAATTAATATTTTATAATTATTTTCATGTTTATTTAAAAGATATAAAAAAAATATTAAATTGAACTAATTAATTAATGATAGAGATTTGTTGTATTTGAATTATATGCTCCTGTTATTTTTTTAGTGATTTATTTTCACAAAAACAACGTAAAAAAATTGACGTGTGAAAAATTGTAGTTTGTTTAGTATAATTATTTTTCTTTTTATGTCGATAATATTAAAAATAACACAAATTTTAACTAATTTTTTAAGATAATATTTTTCATGTGTGATTTTTATAATAAATTATAATCACTATTGTATAATTATTCTAATGTTTATTTAGAAAATATCAATAAAAAACTAAATTAAACTAAATGATTAGGTGACAAACATTTGTCCGATATTTGAATTATATTTTTCGAAAACTTTTTTATTGACTCTTTTTTATATAAATAATGTAAAAAAATTTATGTGTGTAAAATTGTAGTTTGTATATTATAATTGATCTCACTTTTTGTTAACGATATTAAAAAATACTAATTTTAATTCAATTCTTTAATGATAAATATTTATTTCTTGTATGATTTTTTTATAATAAATTAAAACTTAAATATATACAAAATATTAAAGTTAAATGCACCAACGGCCTCTATAGTCATTTATTTTCAAAAACACAACCTGAAAAATTAAAGTGTGAAAATATTATAATTAGTGATTATAATTGCTCTAATATTTATGTTGAGGATAATATTTACCTCATGTAGATTATAATAAAAAGATATACAAAACTATTAAATTTAAATGCTTGAACGACTTTTATAGTGTTTTATTTTCATAAAAATAATGTAAAAAATTGAAATGTCAAATTACTATAATTAATGTATTATAATTATTTTAATTTTTATATTGAATATGTTAAAAAAAAATTAATTTAACTATTTCTCTAGTAAAAAACATTTGTTAGCGAAAATTTTGTTTTTACTTTTGTATTTTCATTACAAGTATCAATCATGTAAAAGTTGTAATAGATACTTTAATGGAATATAATATAAGAGAATATTTTATAATTTTTAATGATAGTTGAGTGCATGACAAATCTAATTATGCTCTTCGTATTGGTTATGTAGCAACAAAGTAAGGAAAGTCAGTTATGGGTAATTCCATTATATCACATTTTTCTAGAAAAATATTTCATGATGAGTTATTCTTCTTTTAAAAAACGACTTTTTTAATCTAGTTATCCTCATATTCAAGCAAAGGAGTATATATATACCAAAATTTTCATCCTAAGCATTATATGAACGTAAAGAAGAAATATTCAAACACGTTATTAAATAGTATCAACATTACTGTTATGTTCACTTCCATCTTCTTCTAAAGTCAAAATTAAATTTAAATCCCCATACTACAACAATAAAAATAGTCCTTGTATAATGACACTTTTTCAAATGAACGAGGATGTATGTCATCCTCAATGCATCAAGTCTCCCCCATAATTCTTCAATTCCATTAGACAATCAACGTTTACGAGTCGACGCAACATCCAAGATAACCAATAGGAATAAGTCTAGAGTCCCCGAAATAGAGAGGTGTAGAAAACACTCAAAAAAGTCTAACAATGTCACAAAAATAAAAAGTCAAGATGATGCACTAACTTTCACTATAACATTTTTAAGTTGGGCAACATTAAAAAAGTATGGTGTAAATGGAAAAATATGTGGCATAAAGGTTAGATAATGATTTGACAACGGCTTATAAAGTGTGGTGTAAGTGGTTGTGACATTTTCTTTAAGACAACGATTTTTTATGTTTGTCAACGAATTCTATAAAAGCATTAGTGAATATACTCAAAGAGGTCATGATTTGTTTGAATGTTTCAGGCCACAATTTTATGAATTGATTTTGCCAACATTTTATAAAATGTTGCATATACAGTTAGGCCACGATTTTTTATACATCATTAGACAACACATTTATAACGCTGTCAAAAACATAAACAACAGTTTTTTATTTAAGACTATAGATTTGTATGTGTTGCATAATATATTTTTTGAGGTTAATGGTTAAGGGTTTTTGGGGGAATTCAAGTAATTTGGGAAAATACTATTAGGAAAATTAGGTTGTAGCAAAAAAGAATTTTTGTTTAGTCAAATTGTTTTTATTTTTTTTATTTTATCCCATAGTTATGTATTGTGGTTTAAACATGGTATATCCAACATTTTTTATACTAAGGTCACGTTTATAATACGTTGTTTCAAAATCTCCACAAATAATAGTGTTGTCTAAATCGTCCCCATACTCTAAGATTATCATTATATTCGTCAAATTAATTACTTTTTTTTTAATTGTACCGTCTAATTAATTTAACATGTATAACTCAATATTCTTTTACCTTGTATTAATGATAATGATGAATGCGTCAATATAAAAATATTTTCGTAAAAGTATCATTCATTATTTTTTTTATACACTTTTTTTAATTTAAATAAAATAATCAACTAAATTATTCTTGGTGAGATAGAAAAAATAATATTTTAATTAATTATTACCCTTAACTAATAAGTATTTTTGTAAATAATATTAATTTGACATTTAAATAATTAACTCAATTAATAATTTGTTTAAGAGTTGCACACAATTCAAATATGCCATTTAATTTTATAGGAGAGTATATTATAATTGTCTTGTTGTTATTGGACAAAAGTTTGCTTTGTTATATATCTAGGCATAGTCACAATCCAGGACGGACAACCGATGGGTTCGGGTTCAAATCTCACATTCGAATCAAATCATGGGTGACACATGTAGACCCATTTTCAATTATTTTATAGCGGTTTAGACCGGATTTTGGGTTAGACTGGTCGGATTTACCGGGTTACCGTTGAAGAGCTAATGTATTTTTTGAGCCGTTTTTCATAAAAAAAAGTTCTTACTAGATCAAATCCTAACACAAAAGTATCATTCACAAACTGCAGAAGATGGTGAGACAATGATGGGTGAGACAGTGGCGATGGTGAAGGATAGGGTGAGACGACGACGATGGTGAAGGCGGTGATGGTGACGGCGGCGTCGATGTGAGGCTATGGATGTGGTTCTGTGTGAGCATTAGAGACAAGAGTTTGATAGAGTGGGGCGGTTGATTTGAGAGTGAGGGGAGGGCAGCTAGGTTTGAGAGTGAAATTGGGACGGCTGGGTTTGAGAGTGAGAGTGGAAAATGTGAGATTAAGGTTTCAATTTATAATTGGGTCATTTTTATAAAAAATAAACTAAAAATTTTATTTGGGATGTGGTGGACCTTGTGTACCTATAGGCATGTCTGGCATTTTGTATTATAATATATAATAATGTTAATAATAATAATAATAATAATAATAATAATAATAATAATAATAATAATAATAATAGTAATAGTAATATTTAATTGCCGTTTTGGTCCTCCTATTTTAGCTGAATCGTAAAAGTAGTTCCCCCATTTTATTTCTTCCAATTTTGGTCCTCAAACAGAATTTTCGTCTAAAATTTGATTAAGTTTTATTTTTTCAAGTCACGTCACATCATTTATAATCATAGATTTCAGGTACAATTATTGTACCATGAAATCTTGAGGTATAGTGTGACTTAAACTGACACACAAAAAATGAAACTTAATCAAGATTTGGAACAAAATTCTATTTTTGAACCAAAAATAGAGATAAATAAAATAAGATGACTACTTTTGCAATTCAGCTAAAATAGGAGACCAAAATTATAATTAAACTTAATAATCATAATAATGAACTCGATCAAATTTGGATATTTATGCGTCCAAATTATTCACCTAAACCCAATATGTAAACATATTTAAACTCTTATTTTTTACTCGCCTAATCCTCTAACCCATAAACTTAAATATGCTATTGGGTTCGGTCGGGTCCGATATATTGTTTACCCTAATAGTATGATATAACTCAAAACAATTTGGTGCCACTTTTCCCCAATGGAATAGCTGGGGTCCGGGGACACACTAACCACAACTCACAAATCCGTGACCACTGACATCAATCCTATCTTCCCAAATTTTTACAGAAAAAACACCGACAATTTCTGACACACCCACACTTCCTCACTCCACCCTCATCAATGATTTTGAACTGTATAATAGGTAAAATCCTGTTTTAAACTTACAGTATCTATTATTAAAATTAATATAATTAATCAATTTATGAAAACTTAAATAAAATACTTTAAATGAGGCAGAAATGATAGTAAGAAAATAGTAACAATAAATTTAAGATTTTAATTTTATATATAAATATTCTAAATATCATTTACACATAAATATATTTTAATTTTCATAAATAAATTAATAATATTAATATAAGAGTTTTTCTTTAACAATTAATAAAGGGCCTATGTTTAGAGAAATTAATAAATATATTTTGTAATTTGTCAAATAATGATATTTAAAGCTAAATTATGTTACAATAGACATTTATAATTAAAAACACATGTGATAGTAATTAAAAAATCTTTATTAAAAAACTATTCATATATACTAGTATTTCAAGAATGAAGTAATTTATTTACAGAAAAAATATCTACTGTCTAGAGTATAAAAAATATATCTATCTATTTATCTATCTCTTTGCACCTCGAATGAATCAAAGCTTGCCATCTCACCAAAAAACAAATAAAAAAATCTAAAATAATATCTACTCTAGTGCATGTCTCGGTGGATCCCACCATCACTTTATCAGAATTCTCTCTGGCCAATAAAAGGCAAATAAAATAGCAGCTGTCATCCATATTTGCCAACGCTAAATTCCAATGCAACAGCGCATCCCACGTAGGAAACTCAGCTTCATTCGCTGTCAACCTTCTCAACCAATCATATCCAATTACGTGTCATGTTTTAATTCGCTATTAACTGTGTTTCTTCGGTAGGACCTATCAAGCTTCTGACTCAGACTAAATAATACTTGCCACGTGGCATCTCCTTCTTGGACTTCACTATTGAAAAGTAGGGCCCGCCTTGTATTTGGGTCCCACAGATTCTTCTGAATGACAGTTAGGTTCGTAGCAGCCACGCGCTCTAGAATTTTATCGAGTTTTCCGACATCTTTTTCTGCCACCGTGAGTGATATTTCCGGCCAGTTGACGGTGGAGGAAAAGGGTAATCGAATGCCATCTGCAATTACAACGGGGACACATCCAAGAGCAACAGATTCAACGAGCCTTGGACTCCATGGGGCCCACCCTAACGGACATAGACAAAACACGGAGCGTGCAATTTCATTCTGGTAGCCGGAAAACCTATGCCGTTGTAGGTAAAATCTCCTATCATCGTTGAATTTTCTCCATATTTCTGTTCGCACTCGCCTTCATAAAAAAAATTATTAATTAAAAAACTGTTATATTGTATAAAATTTCGGTCAAATATAATCAATGTTTGCACAATTATATGCAGATTGCGACTGTTGTAAAATCATATATAATTAATGATAAGATTATTTTTTGCCACGAATTAATGATATGATTAATTAATAATTTTATTTTGGGTAAATGGTAATTACTTGCTGTAAAAACGTCCACTGACGTTTTTGGGATGTACTTCCATTTTCCCACGGAAGAAAGCCCAAATATCTCGCCGTCCGTTCACCGGAGCTTTATCGAGCGTATTAAAAACTTTCTCCGGCGAAATGTAAGGGGGTATGACCACATTCTCAACGTCTTGACAAGGATGATTGTACACAACACCAAACGTTTGCAACACAATTGAATTCTTCAATATTCCAAGAATTCCATCACCCATTGCCTTATCCTCCTTCAAATAAAAAATTCAAAATGCACGTTAATTAAAAAAAGCTTCCAAATGTGCTAATAGCACCGCATTTTATTACTACTTACCAGGGTGTGAAAACACGCGCCGAAATCGTGAGAAGCGACGAAGACATGATCGGATCCTCTGCTTCGATTCCAAAATGGATATTCTGTGGAGACGAGTTCCACCGCGGAGGAAATAAGACCCCGCGCGTGACCAATTGCCGGAAAACCATTAACGGTGCTGAAATTGCAAGATACATAAACGGGAACGAAGAAGAAATCAGCTTCATTTGGGTCAAACGTTCTCACTTCACTTTTCAACAATGCTCTATGAATAGCAACTTCTGATGCAAACAAATGGCTCTTACAACGTTCATTGAAAAGCCAATCTTTGTTGTATCTTGAAGGTAGCTCGTATATAAACACCTTCAAATTTTTCAACACCCCTGCAATTTAAATTATTGAGTTAATAGAAATAAAGGGTCATGATCAAAACAAAAAAAAAAAAAGTTTTTTTGTGTTTGAGTTTTTTTACGGTGATTTTGTCAGAATTATTAATTGATTGGAAATTACATTTTAGAATTTGAATTTTGTCATATTCAATGTAATTCGTAATGTGCACTTAATTACCTAGAGCATTATGGGTTGATGTGGTGTTGGTGGTTTCGAAATGGGAATGAAAAACAACGTTGGATTTATAATTTGAGACATGGGTTAATGTGTCTTGTGATGTTGGTTGAGGTATTGGGTCGTTGGTGATGAGATAAGAGGTGAAGAAATAGAGAGATAGAGAAAGCCAAAGAACCCATTTGTAATATGTAAAGAAAAAACAAGTTTTGTCATGTTGAGGTCTTGTGTTGTTGTGTTTGTTCATGAGCTTCATTTTAACATACCATTCCTTGCTCTTTAGAGGGCTCTTTAATTCCAACATTTAGTTTTTTAAAAATTTAAGAAGAGAATGATTTGAACAAGTAGTTAAGAGAGAGCTTTCGGATTTTGGTGTAGGAAGAAGTGGAGACGAAGAAATAATTAGTGGTATGAGGTGAAGACAAGAAGAAGAGGATGGTATGAGTTTGTTGGCAAATCGTTTTTGCATCAAAAATAAACAAATGTGGATTTGGTTTAAGTAATATATGCTTGTGGAAGAGTGAGTTATAATTTTGTTACATTGTTTTGAATTGGGATATTGTTTTTCCCAATCCAATTATTGAATAACATGGAAAGAAAGAGTAGAAAGGGTGAAGGGAAAGATTGTTTGGTTTTTCTAGTTTAAGAAGTCACGTGGTTAGTGGCTATAATGGATTAGAATGTAACTCGCCGGGGGTATCGATTACTATAGGCTGGTTTTGGGTTTTGGATTTCTTGTCATTACAATTGTATATAGTGGTACAGTTGGTATATTAAGATTCAACGATTTAAAAATAAATTTTTAAATAAATTTTTAAATAAATTTTTAAAAATATTGAAAAAATTAGTAGATCTTCTAATTTTGATGGACGATCTTCGATGTACAGATTGCAAAATTACATGCATTAATGACTACATGAGATTCAAATTTTTGACTTTGTTAC
Organism: Cicer arietinum; assembly: GCF_000331145.2. Taxonomy (NCBI): domain Eukaryota; kingdom Viridiplantae; phylum Streptophyta; class Magnoliopsida; order Fabales; family Fabaceae; genus Cicer; species Cicer arietinum. The sequence goes on from NC_021160.2 coordinate 47,437,359, forward strand.
TCTCAATATTTGTCCAATAAAATTATTGGTTTGCTCCAACATGACATGTGTTTTCTTTCTTGCATTCTATGCGTTTTAATTGGATTTGGATTCTCTATAGTTATTTTACAACTAGAATTTGATATAGAACTATATTTTTTCTTTAGATTCAAAAGCTCTACATAATGTTCAAGACTTTAAATATTGTAGATTATCCTTGTATATTTTTATTAATTTGAATTATATTGCAAATTATTCTTATATATTTTGATTAATTTGAATTTTCTACCGTGATTGCATTACACTCTACCTATAAATGGTATATTCTTGTAGTAGCTGCCCGAAGCAGTTATTACAAGATCATTGACATTTGCATTTTCTTTGTATTAAGGATTATTTGAGCTAAAAATCAATCTTAAAATATAAAAAGACTTTTTATTAAGGAAATATGTTTGTAACCAAACATTTAAGAGATTAAATTATCTATAAATAATATAACACATTATTTGTGCATAATATTTCATCTATCTCATAATAAGTGATTCATTTAAAAAAATAATTGTCTCAAAATGAATAAATCTTTTCAATTTTTAATAAAATATTAATCATTTTTTCAATTGTACTTTTTAATTAATATTACTTGTATTACTCTCAATCAATATATTTTGCAATTCATTGATGATATTAGTAATGTACTAATACATGATGAGAATCATTGGATATAAGTATTATTAATTTATTTTCATTTATATATTTTTCATATAATATGTGTGAAGTTATTAAATAGTTCACTCCTTTTGAGTAAGAGAGTTTTACCATGTTTGATGTAGAAATAGATTGTGAGACCGGACAAACTAGAAGACAAGATAATGATAATTCTTATCTCTTGCTTAACTATAAGACAATTTTTTGTCTTCATGATTGACTATCTAAAATATCAAAATATACTTTTATTTGCTAATGAAAAAATATTTTCGCTCCTTCACCATCTCCCTCCCTTGCTATATCATCTCGTTCTCTCCCTCGTATCTCTCTATCTCTTGCTTTATCTCTCCCATTTCTCTTTGTTTGTTGTCTTATCTCTCTCCCTCCGTCATACTCCTTTCTCTCTATCTAACTCTTCTTTATCTCTCTATATCTTTCTCTTTACTCTTAAATTTTACGTTATTTTATTGGTGTTATTTATTGTCTATCAAATATCCTACCGTAAAAAAAATGTGTCATGTGCTATTTTACCGATGTCCAATAATTACTTCTATTGCAACTACTTTTTTTTTTCTTCAAATTTTTAATTTTTTTTTAACTATTCTGCATTAGAAGGTTATATATTAATTAGTTTTAAATAAAAAAAATATATATGTGGAATTTAATTCCGCCATTTGTTATTATAATTCTTATGTCCATCCATTATTATAATCTAATATGAGATTTGTCATCATGACGGGAAGATGGTACAGCTAATGAGGTCGATTTCAATTGGTTGAATGTAGACCATATACAATTTGAAGCAAAGGAAATATTATACAATTGCAAAGACAGAATAAAACAGGACACGATCGAAGGTCTTTTAGATTTAAGAAAACCACAAACTTTCCTGTTTCTTATATTGATCATAATAAGTGATAGTTGGATAAGATGCTTACTAAGAAAATGCTCGTATCACATCTAAGATTTGTAGCAATTAATGGACATGAATCTGCACATGCATCAAACGAATAGTTGGAAAGTTCGAAATGTGATTGGAATTTGGAATTAATGGAATAATATTAAGGGCATAGAGGTTCGACAGCGAATGATATAAAAATACTTAAAAGTAAACAATAAAAAGTTCACAACCAAAGATGTTGTGGACCTAGCACTTACAAAGGTCGAAGTGAAAAAACACTTCTTTATAGTAGTACTTTATAGTAAATAAATATAAGGAATAATAAACATCAACATCAAAAGTATTTAAAGTGAATGAATTTTAAAAGATTTCATTTTATAAAATTGATTATAATTAAATATAAATAAATTTATTTTTAAATATGTTTATATAAGAGTGAGTTAAATAAAAAATTTATGTATAAAAATCAATTATACATAGCAACAATAATTTTAAATTTTAGTTTTAAGTATATTAATTACTGAGAATATTAAATAGATTATTGGCTCCGAGGATAACGGTGGAATGACAATTGACAAAGAACTTAGTCTTTTGTTCTTAGCTCTCCGCCGTGGGTGTAATTGCACGCATTGCGACAATCAAGTTTGAATTAGAATCTATGAGTATATTTATGGCCTAAATGACATTCTTTATATACTATGATTTCTAAAAGGTTTATGTGATGATCATTAGAGAAAAATCCATGATATTCATATCATCCTCTGATGTAGGACACATATCCTCTTAATAAGGAAATGACGAGTGTCATTTATTGCTTGTAATTGTTTTACAATTACCATCAAGTGACTCAGAATGAGTGTAAATTATTGTGTATGTCATCACAAAATTTTCCTTTCGTCCATCTAGTGGTTATGATCGGCGGTCTAGATGAATTAAGATGGATAACGAACTCAATTTTCACTCATGGAAACGATTTGCCCTAACCTAGGGAAGCTTCAGTTATGTCACTTGATTGGATCAAGGCGATCCAAAATCACTCATTTTTTTGTTGGGCTTGGACTAAGCCACTCTAAATCCAACCCAAGACAAAGTTATAATCAATTATGCAAACAAAATCAATTTTACACGACCACACCCAGCACTTGTTTTAAAGTCAATTCTATACAATTAGACTCAATATTAACTCATCCAAAAATGAAATTAAACATGTACACAAAATTCATACAAAAAAGAGTTTGTTCTTTGGAGTAATTTGTTGGAGATCACACCAATTATGAAGAATATTGGATATCAAATTTAAGTAATCATAAGAGACCGTATATCAAATTGAAGTAATCATAAAAAAATTCTTGTTGTTACTCAATGACACTGTCATCATTTACATAATTGATAGAGAAAATAAACAAATTAATCTTTGAAATTGTAAGCGTCGGTCAAATTAAATTAGTCCATAAATTTTGTAAATTGGCAAATACATTATTGAAATTGTAAAATATTAATAAAAATAGTATCTGAGTAAACTTTTGTCGTTAGATATTTTGATGTGTCATTGTAATTGAGTATGTGGTTTATAACGTTGATATCACATCAATATCATCTTCCCAATGACAAATTTACCAATGAAATGTTATCAGTTCAAAGACAAATTTATTGTAATTGTGCATAGACTAATTATTGAAAAATTAGTCTATGAAATATTTAAATTGCATTGGAAAATTAGTTTTTGTTGTGACACATAAATATGGTACCAAGGTAGAAATGTCACATATTCAATTAACATATCAAATAATAGTATGAAATAATAAAAAAAATTAAATATGAGCTATTTTGATTAATATTTTACAATTTTAAGAATGCATTTTTCAATTTATAAAATTCATAAATCAATTTGACATACGCTTACAGTGACCAATTTACTTATTCACTATAATTTATAATATATATTATGATTTATATTTAAAGTTTATATCATAATTCATATAAATCAATTCTAAATATTTTTTATTAAATTTAAAATTATTTAATATATATTAAGTGCTTGAAGATTAACCTTTTAATTTTTTTTAAAAAAATTATAGGTAATAATTTATAGAGTATACAATTTCAATCACTTTTTTTGCTAAAAATGACAAGAGATTAATGAGGTTTACGGGAATGGGACCACATGATCAATAATCAAATATGGGCCATAAGTTGTACAGCAGTGATAGGCACGTTTTGTGATTAATTTTTCTAAAGTTTGGTAGAGTGTTATATTATAGCATATGGTTAAATCAAGAGATTCACATGTTCGGATGTTCACCGTTAAAATGGGTAACTTCAAAGACTTGTAAGATTTATGGGTCACATATGTAATTAATTAATAAAGTGTGTTAGGGTCATTATATAATTAGCCAATAAACTAGGGGTCAAATAATATATAATAGTTTATGGCTAAAGAGCATAATAGTTATGAAAATTAATAGTGTAGATACCAAACAGTTTCCAATTTAATGAGGGGCTGAATTGGAAATACTGCAATTTGGGATATAACTAATAATAGTTATATATAGGGGTAATGGTCCCCAAGGCAAACACAACAAGACTATTCAGTTTCAAAACCCTAAAGGAGAAAACTCTCTGGTTCTCTCTATCCCCATCAAGAGAGCAAGGTTTTCAGGGTGTTTTGCTGAGGAAGATCACCCAACCCATTGGCTCTATCATCATCACAGCAGGATTTCATTAATGGCAATTCCCACAGGTACGCTTCCGCCTTTGGCTATTCATCATGTAATTGACATGGATTGTTGAGCACAACGTTATTAGGGTTTTTTCAACAATTGGTATCAGAGCCCACCATGTTTAATTCATGATGAAATTCAGTTATTGTCTTTGTTTTAGGATTCAATTTGGGAATTTTGACATGATTGAAATCTTAGGGTTTGAAATTTGGGAATTTGGATTTTCAAATTACAAACTTATTGTCCATGTTTATAATTCTAGACTTTTGGCTTGAATTATTTTAATGAATTATTTTTTTCAATAAAGCCTAATTATTTAAATAATTTCTAATCAAGCAAAGTTATTTATTAAAATAATCTGTGGGAATATTTTTTT
>NC_021160.2:47443162-47505771 GCF_000331145.2 Cicer arietinum
TTGTTGAGATGGAAAAACGCTTTGTAAAAAGTGATAAGGCTGAAACAAGTTCTTTGCTTCAGAATTTAATTTCCATGAAGTATCAAGGCAAGGGAAATATAAGAGAGCACATTATGATGATGTCCAACATTGCTTCTAAGCTTAAAGGTCTAAAGCTTGAGTTGTCAGATGACTTACTCATTCATTTAGTATTGCTGTCTCTTCCTTCGCAATTCAGTCAGTTTAAGGTGACTTATAATTGTCAAAAGGAGAAATGGACTCTTAATGAGCTCATTTCATTATGTGTGCAAGAAGAGGACAGGCTGAAGCAAGATAGGACTGAAAGTGCTCACTTTACTAGCATCTCTAAAGACAAGGGCAAAAGGAAAAGAATTGAGGAGCCCAAGAACAAAGCTGCTGCTAAGGGTCCAGAACAAAAGAAGCAGACTAAGGATAACAACTGCTTCTTCTGCAGGAGTTCTGGACACGTGAAGAAGGATTGTGCCAAATATCACGCTTGGCGTGTTAAGAAAGGTATGATTCTGTCTTTGGTCTGTTCTGAGGTTAATTTAGCTTCAGTACCTAGAAACACTTGGTGGTTAGACTCTGGTGCAACTACTAACATCAGTGTTTCAATGCAGGGTTGCCTGAACTTCCGAAAGCCTAGTGATACTGAAAGATGGATCTATGTAGGAGATGGGAAGAAGGTAGAAGTTGAAGCCATAGGAAAATTTAGATTATTATTAAGTTCCGGTCATTATTTGGATTTAAAAGACACTTTTGTTGTACCGTCATTTAGACGGAATTTGATCTCTATTTCTTATTTGGACAAATCAGGATATTATTGTTCATTCGGGAATAAAGAATTTACTTTGTCTTTAAATTCGAATGTTGTTGGAACCGGTTTACTTTCTGGTTATGATAATCTTTATTTGTTGGAAACTGTGGCTAACTATAATGAAACCTTGAATGTGGAATCACGTGGTACTAAGCGGAAAATTGACAATTTCAATTCAGGGGTGCTTTGGCACAAGCGTCTAGGTCACATCTCTAAAAATAGAGTTGAACGACTTGTGTCAGATGGAATTTTAGATTCCATTGACTTCACAGACTTTAACGTTTGTGTAGCATGCATTAAAGGAAAACAGACTAAAGATAAGAAATTAGGCGCATATAGAGCTACAGACGTCTTAGAATTGATACATACGGACATCTGTGGGCCATTTCCAACTCCTTCTTGGAATGGTCAACAATATTTTATATCATTCATAGACGATTATTCTAGATATGCCTACCTTTACCTAATTCACGAAAAGTCCCAATCAATAGACGTGTTCAAATCCTTTAAGGCAGAAGTTGAGAATCAACTTAATAAAAGAATTAAAAAGGTCAAATCTGATCGTGGTGGTGAATACTACGGCAGATATGACGGTTCAGGTGAACAACGTCCGGGACCATTTGCCAAATACCTAGAGGAATGTGGAATCGTCCCACAATACACTATGCCGGGGTCACCCAGCATGAATGGTGTAGCTGAAAGACGAAACAGGACTCTTAAGGATATGGTAAGGAGTATGATTTGTCATTCCACCTTGCCAGAGTCACTCTGGGGAGAGGCATTAAAAACAGCAGCATACATTCTTAATAGAGTACCAACTAAGGCAGCGGCTAAAACACCTTATGAGCTTTGGATTGGGCGTAAGCCTAGTCTGAAGCACCTTCATGTTTGGGGATGTCCAGCTGAGGCAAGGCCTTATAGGCCGAATGAAAAGAAATTTGAACCCCGAACAATTAGCAGCTATTTTATAGGGTACTCAGAAAAATCAAGGGGCTATAAATTTTATGATCCTAATTTGAGAACAATTTTTGAGACGGGAACGGCAACGTTCTTTGAGGATATTGAGTTTGGGGGGAAGATTAAGGTTAAAGATTTTGTCTTTGAGGAAGAATCGGTAACAATTCCAGAACTGATTCTTCCACCAATTGACTTTCCCATTATTGAACAAACTCAAGATGATCTGGTTGTTCAGGAAGAACAAAATCCAGATCAAATTCAAGATCCTCAAGAACAAGTGCCTCAAGAGCCAGCTCCATTGCGGAGATCCACTAGAGAAAGGAAAAATGCTATTTCGGATGATTATGTAGTATTTATCAATGAGGTAGAGGAAAATGTTGGCATGACGGAAGACGACCCAGTCAACTTTCATCAAGCCATGCAAGATTCTCGTTCAGATAAGTGGATCGAAGCAATGAATGAGGAGTACAAGTCTATGCAAGACAATTCAGTTTGGGAACTTATCCCATTACCTGAAGGAAAGAAACCCATTGGTTGCAAATGGATTTTTAAAACCAAGCGGGATTCCAATGGTAATGTGGAGAGATATAAGGCACGTCTTGTAGCTAAGGGTTATACTCAAAAGGAAGGGATTGATTATAAAGAGACTTTCTCTCCGGTTTCATCGAAGGACTCTTTAAGAATAATCATGGCTCTTGTTGCTCACTTTAATTTGGAGCTTCATCAAATGGATGTAAAAACAGCTTTTCTCAATGGCGACATTGATGAGACGATCTATATGGTGCAGCCAGAAAACTTTGTGTTGGGAGACCCAAAGAATATGGTGTGCAAACTAAGAAAATCCATTTATGGGCTAAAACAAGCTTCTCGTCAATGGTACCATAAATTTCATCAAGTAATTCTCTCATTTGGTTTTGAGATGAATACAGTTGATGATTGTGTGTATCATAAGTTCAGTGGGAGCAGACATATTTTCCTGGTCTTGTATGTTGATGACATACTGCTTGCCACTAACGATATAGGCATGTTGCACGAAACTAAGAAATTTCTATCAAAGCATTTTGAGATGAAAGATCTTGGTGACGCCTCTTTTGTATTAGGAATTCAGATACACCGAGACAGATCTCGAGGTATTCTTGGATTGTCACAAAAGAGCTATATCGATAAGGTTCTCAAAAGGTTTGGGTTACAGGATTGCAAACCAGGGGACACCCCAGTTGCTAAGGGAGACAAGTTTAGTCTCAAACAGTGCCCTAAGGGAAGTTTGGAAATTCAAGAAATGCAAAAGATCCCTTATGCTTCAGCTGTAGGGAGTCTTATGTATGCCCAAGTATGTACGCGTCCAGACATAGCGTTCATAGTAGGGATTTTAGGCAGATATTTAAGCAATCCAGGTCTTGACCATTGGAAAGCAGCCAAGAGGGTCATGAGATATTTGAAGAGAACAAGAAACTACATGCTCACATATAGGAGGTCAGACCAGTTAGAGATCACTGGGTACTCTGACTCGGATTTTGCGGGATGCCAAGACAGCTTAAGATCAACTTCAGGCTATGTCTTTCTGTTAGCTGGTGGAGCAGTTTCTTGGCGTAGTGCCAAGCAAGGTCTTACTGCTTCATCAACCATGGCAGCAGAATTCGTAGCAATTCATGAGGCATCTGACCAGGGCATTTGGCTGAGAAATTTTGTCACGGGGCTGCAAATAGTTGAAGGGATTGAAAGACCACTCAAGTTGTATTGTGACAATAGATCAGCAGTCCTGTATTCTAACAATAATAGGAGCTCAACCAAGTCAAAGCACATTGACATTAAGTTCCTAGTTGTTAAAGAGAAGGTACAAAGTGGACAGATATCCATAGAACACTTAAGGACAAACTCCATGATTGCGGATCCACTCACTAAAGGTCTACCACCCAAGGTCTTTCATGAGCATACTGCTCACATGGGTGTGCTACAGTTTGAGGAATCTTGATTTTAGTGGGAGTTTCGTCCATTATGTAATTCATGTTCTATGTTTAATTGTAAAGTACAAATACATTGTATTTGGACTTTCTGATCAGAAATAAAGTTTAAAGTATTCAGTTTTTGGTTACTTTGTACATTTAAGTTATGGTATGATCTCATTCGATAAAGTAGGACCAGTTGAAAATTGACATGCATTGACCAACTTCATGTAATTTTCATGCTACACTTTTCATAATGGGTCTATGTCATTTAGTTGTGTCAGTACGGGTGATCATTGATGGGTTTAGTTATGCTTATTATGACGAAAGCCTCTTTGGTTCCATGTGCTGATATGATTAATGGACGGGACAATTTGGATTATACTCAAGGTAATTATAATGACATTTTTTGACGTCATAAAGTCTAACACACTCCTAAGGATACATGTGTGACTAGTGGGAGATTGTAAGATTTATGGGTCACATATGTAATTAATTAATAAAGTGTGTTAGGGTCATTATATAATTAGCCAATAAACTAGGGGTCAAATAATATATAATAGTTTATGGCTAAAGAGCATAATAGTTATGAAAATTAATAGTGTAGATACCAGGCAGTTTCCAATTTAATGAGGGGCTGAATTGGAAATACTGCAATTTGGGATATAACTAATAATAGTTATATATAGGGGTAATGGTCCCCAAGGCAAACACAACAAGACTATTCAGTTTCAAAACCCTAAAGGAGAAAACTCTCTGGTTCTCTCTATCCCCATCAAGAGAGCAAGGTTTTCAGGGTGTTTTGCTGAGGAAGATCACCCAACCCATTGGCTCTATCATCATCACAGCAGGATTTCATTAATGGCAATTCCCACAGGTACGCTTCCGCCTTTGGCTATTCATCATGTAATTGACATGGATTGTTGAGCACAACGTTATTAGGGTTTTTTCAACAAGACTCGTATATATATATGCCTTAATGAAGGAAAAATGAACAAATATATGATTATATATTCGTCCATTTGATGTTTAATTGTGACACTTAAGCAATGGTATTCATTTAATTACAACTTTGATTTGATCATCCAGTGTTTGGGCATGGCTAATATTCCTAAAAATGAACAAAGATCTTTTGATAAAGTAGCAAGTCATGCAATGTAATGAAGTTAGAATTGGAAGGACAGGTCGAAGAGGAGTTTGAGCTGGAAAATGAAAAGATCTTTTGTTTATGCATTGACCCTACAACACTGCCGTCTGAGCTGTGCAAGCACATGCAAAACTAAAGAAAAATATAGGACATAAGTCACATGCATAGGGAACGGTGCTTTCTTGTAGAGAGAGAATATTCCAATTTCTTACTCGCCTACCTGGTGCTTTGGTTCCAAAGGCCAAACAATTTGATAGGCCACTGCAACCGGACTCAATTTGAATTATTATTTTATAATATTTTAATTATTATTTTTTAATTTTAAGAGTATATTTATCAATAAATGACATTTATTTTGACATAAAATTTTATTGTTAAAATGACATTTATTATTAAAACGGAGGTAGTATACGCTACATTCTTTCGATTTAGTGTGAATGCAGATTCAATTAATTATTTTGATGTTTTCAACGTTCAGCTATTGAGGTATGAGTTTTTTGGACACTTCAATTTTTCTATTTGTTTTTTATATTTGTAGTCATTTTGTGGTTTTATAGCGTTAACTTGAGTGTTGTGAATTTGTTCTCAGTTTTATCATTTTTATTTTAGCGACTTCGAATTATATTGTTCTCAATCGATGTATCTTATAACAATTTAAATATGGAATATTATTTTTAAGTTAAAAAAACTGAAAGTATAAAAAGAAATCCTATATTACGGCAAATAACACTGATTAAAGGTATAATGGAAAAAAAACAATTAAAAATAACATACAAACTAAAAGTGAAATTCAAAAAAAAAAAAATTGTGTGCAAAGGAGGAGAGAGTATTATCTATCTTTAAATCTAATTTATCATTTTATACAAAATAAAAAATTTAATTAGCATATTTTCATAAATACAATTCAGATAATAATTGTATAGAGATTTGATAGGTTGGAATACCAAAATATTTTGATGATACATGTAGAGACATTTATATAAATTGACTTGAGTGGAATTTTATGGTTTTCTAAATAAGGTGGTACTGCGGTAGTTAAGGGGAAAATAGGTTATGTCAGGTCAGACTTTGAAAAGTCTGAGTCTGGCCTACGATTAATTTTTTAGACCTAAACCTGATTTACGACCTATCATAGGTATTTTTTTCGGCCTGACTTAACCTTTTTAAAAGTTTGGTCTGACCTGAAAGCCTATTTAAAAGTCTTATTCATATTAAAACATTTAAATACTCTACTCATACCACATGCTCTCCACATGTCAATATCAATGTACATATCTATATATATTAAACAAAAAATAATTTTTCTAACAAAATAATTTTAAAAAAATCTGAAACAAATATCATTTAAACCCTAAAACATAATTCTTGGTTTCAAAGAATATTTTGTTTTTTCTAAAACAAACGCACCCATTATTAGCTCTCAAACAAATATGGAAGGACTACTGAGTTATTGACTAATTGAATGGCTACCGAATATAGAACGATTACTAAATATGGAATGACTAATGAGTGATTGCCTAATTGATAGAATTTAAAATAAGAATTAATATTATTAATATGATAATAAAAAATAACAATAAATAATTAAATATATATAGCTCGATCTGTCAGGCCTAATAAGCTTTTTTATAAGTTTGAGTCTGACCTATTTAAATAAATTGACTTTAAAAATAGTCTGAACCTAGTCTTTTTATTAAATAGGTCAGACCATAAGTAGGCCAGGTCATAGGCCCCTATTGGACGGCCTAGCCTATTCTCATCCCTAGCGGTAGTAAGCATTCGCAATTGGAGTAAGTATACATTGTTTATTGGATATGCTATCACTATTAGTTCGTTATTTTTGGCGTCGATTGAAACATCTTAGAGCAAGGGGATAAAAAAACTATACTTTTTTGAAAGTGTAATTTTGAAGTATATAAGAGTGGAAAAAAACTCCCCAAATAATAGGGCTATGCACAAAAATCAGTTATGAGACCGAAATCTAAATCCATTTTAAATATCTGGTTAAAATAATATAGTTATAATTTGGTTTATTTATCGATCGATTGGATACTCACTGTTTTATATTTGAATTTAGTTTTTATCTACTTAACTCCAAAAAATTCTAAATCTCCAAAACTCAAAAACGATTCTGATTTTTCCATCACTCCACTGATCTTCCATCTTTCGGCAGCATTTTCGACACTTTATTAATAACTTCATTGAGATATTACTAACTTCATTTAATCAATTGCTTATTACTAACCAACCATATTGTATGATAACTAGTTAATTAATTAAGATATTTAATATTTATTGAGGAAGACTAAAATATGATAGACTAAATATTTTAAATATAATTTCTTAAATTACTAATTTTTAAAGGATGATTATTTTTTTCAAAATATTATATTAATATGTTACATTGAAAATGATATTGAGATTTAGATATTGCTAAAACTTAACTTAATTATAAATGCTCAAGACAAAAATTAATATATTAAATTTACTACATCTTGTGGTGGTGGTGTCTATCTCGGTCTTGGAAGCAAACTTTCAAATGTTTGTATCTTTTATGGTCTTATTAAGGTGCATTAATTGCTAAATTTGATCGAAGAAACTTTCAAGTGTTTTTATTTTCTACGGTTTTAGTAATAAAAAATTATTGAACTAGTATGAATCAAAATCGGTGATCTTAATGAAATTAATAATAAATCAATTTTAATAACACATTATTATAAGCAATTTAACAAGTTCAATTTTAATTATAAGAGAAAACAATTGTATAGTTGATGTATGTTTTTTTATTGAGTTTTCATTTTGTAAAAATAATCGATTTTTAAATGCGAATAATCAATTTTTTTAAATAACTGATTTTTAAATTATGAATAAATTATTTTTTATAAAATAAATATTAAAAAGTAAACAAAATTAAAACAATTTTGAAAAAAAATCAATTTTAAAATTGGATTTTTCGAAACCGGTTGCTAAATTAGAAACTGGTTATTTAACCACAACTAATTTTATAATTGATTTTATAATCGATTTTAAATCAAATAATAAATTTGATTATAAATTTAAATTCATATATTAATTTAAAAATAGATATTATTTTATTTTTAAAACCAACAATGCACATCCCAACCAAATATTGTTAATATTCTCATCATTAAGAATTGAAATTTGTGAAATTAGCGTCCACGTCTCATCGTAAAGGGCCTATGCCAGCCGAATGACCTAACAAAATTAAGCCCATCATTTTGCAGGGTTTCTAATGTTCAATTTCATTATTGGTGTCTGTGTAACAACCCCAAATAGTAAAATAGACTCAATACAACTAGGGAGTTGTGAGCCATTTTCTGCACCCCCATTTTTTTTTCTATTACACGTGAATCTTATTTTCGAAATTTACTTGTGAAGATAAATATTTTTGCAGTAAACTTTTTGTAGGCAGTAATTTTTTTTTATAGATGAAATGGGTTCTAACTCAGTATGATGTCCAACTTAAACTAGAATTTAAAGACTTAGACTATAAATTTTTAAATGGAACAAATTGTTACTACAAATACACTTCTAAAAATAAATTTTTTGAATATCAAAGTGTGATAGAAAAAATGTGGGTGCATAAAGTCACTCTCTTAAGACATCTTCTAAAATAAATTTTCGATCCAAAAATTTAAAATTTAAGTTTGTCTAAAACTATTTTTTTTTCTCCCAAACTAATACATCTTCAAAATTTTAAATATTAAATTTTCATATTTTTTATTTTAGAAAACTCAAAAATAATTTTTTTTTAATACAAAAATAATAACTACTACCTCTAAAAATATTTAGAAATTGTTAGAAGTAAAATTGGACTTTCATATACATAATAGGGGAAGGAAAAAGGCTACAATTCGAGGAGTAGGAATGAAATTTTCCAAGGAAAGAGAGATAAGAATTTGAAAAGGCCTAATACACCTTTACGCTAGTCCCATCAAGTTTTGTTCTTAGCGGTCACATTAAAGATTATCATTGAAAAATCAAAATTGATAATTAATGGTTAGATGAAAAAGACAAGATTAAAGATTTATAGAAGATTTTGTAATTGAAATTAGTAGTGGGGGAATAATTTTTTAAGAAAAAGACTCATGTGAAATAGTAAATATTATCAGAAATTTATATGTTTGTGAAATATTAAATGTGAATTTAAAATATAATAATTAATTAACAATATTATCTTGAGTTTAAATTCAAATATGATATTCATATTAATAATATTGATATTTATTAATTAAAATAAAATAAAATTATTTTCAACTATTATAAAAGACAAAAATTTATTTTCAGCTATTATAAATGACCTTAACATGTGAATTTCTTTTTAATAAAAGACTTAACATGTGAACTTTTTCTTGACAAGTGATTTCTTACCAAATAAAAATTGTGCACCCATGTGACATGAGACTTATAGTAATAGTTAATACCACAAATTCTTTGATGCATTGAGTATAGCATGTTCTTCTGTGAACAAAAAACTCCTTATGGAGAAAACGTGTGGGACCTTCTCTTTGTTTAGACTATGATGTGCATCTATCTATTATTACTACATTCTCACAAAAATTCTATTGCTTACCCTTTAATCCCTGTCGTACGTTATGATGGGTAATATATCCTTAATAATCAGATTTCACCTGGATTTTCATCTTCTTTTGATATAAACAACTCTATCCTTTATAGTCGTAATATTTCACATGGATTTTCTATCATGCATCTTTATTTTTTATTTTGTTCCGCTTTCATGTTTGTTTCCTAGAAAAGAGGATGTGCACTAATTATCCTAATAAAATAAAAAAATAGTTTTAAACTTATATCTAATAAAATATTCGGCTAGTCCACTTTTATATAAAAAAATAGATTACTTCTATTGAATATTAATATAAAATTATTTTATATTATCAATATCCATCTATTAAATTTTTTATTATTTTTATTTGTGCCAAAGTTGTAGTTATTTTTATTTTTATTTTTTTAACGATCATTTTAAAAGATTAATGTAATATCAACTATATTTTTGTCAATACTATTTTCAATAACTTATTATGGGCAAAAATATATAAATACAATATTAGATATAGTTGAATATAATTAGATGTGTATTAGAATTATATTAAATTAGTTAAAAATTTGTTATAATTAGATTAAACATAGTTATGTTAGTTACTTTAGTAATACTGTATAAAAATATATCTTATACTAATTGTATCATAAATATTCATATTTTTCTTTTAAGTTTTATATTTCCTTTTAATTATTTTTCCTTTTCTTTAGCTCAACTATGATTATCAAAATAGTAATCCACCATAAAAATATCCTCCTTTCATTTCCACTTGTTTCATTTATTCTTTCATAATGTTTTCTTTTCATTTTTTTACAACATTGATGAACTATCTTTCTTCTAGTTTTGCAAATCGGAAAATTGATATATTTTTTAAGGTTTATACCTTCTCATTCGGCAATAAAGCATAGATACACATTTGGATTTTATGATTTGGTTGTTATTGTTTGTTGAATCTTAATTGAGTAAAAAAATGAATATGTTGACGTAATTATGGTTTGAAGTAAAGTTTGTTTGTTGGTTACTTTTATCATGTCTCAATATTGGTTGAAATTTCTCATTTAATCCATGAGTTTGATGCTATATTTCTTTAAATTTTCTTTTTTATTAGCCACAATGGCTTTTTCTATATGTTTAATTAAATATTTTTAATTTTGTGTTTTTAGTTATGGTAGTTAAACAATTATCATTCTCTTTGATCTTCTATCTATAATAGTTAGATATATCTCTTAGTGCTTTCATCTTAAGATGATTAAACTTTGTTAGCCAAATTTGACATTTTAAAGACACAAGATTGAAATTCTTGATTATACTTGGGTGAGTGTCGTGGAGAAACTAAAAAAATTTCGAGTTAGCGTAAAATAGACAAAAAACACTAGTTATGCTCATCGACTGCTGTGACTTTCTAGATCAATTTTCTTGTTTAGTTGACGTGAATACAATTTGTATTATTTTCATTGTAATTTTGTTTCTTTAGTTACATTGTATTTTTTTTTCTTTTTGTATTGTATTTTTCCTTACAAGTTGAAATTGTTAATTTACTTTCAACTTGAGGAATAAAAGATTAAAAATAAAATAAGAAAACAAATTTCAGCCCTAGATGTTAGATTGAAATGTAAAATGTAGACCAATTAAGAATAAGGATGTTTTACCTGAAACATTAAATTCCTCAAATCTCTTGTAAAACATCAAATTCCTAAATCTTACAGTAAATCCTCAAATCCTCTTTATGTAAGTTTTTATTTGGGATTTGATGTTGTTGTAGTCGGTGATAAAAAATTGAATATTTTTTAAAAATTTAATATTTGAATTGATGAATATTTGATTTTTTTTTTTAATACACAGATGAATTTCATAGGTTTTTTATGGATCGAGGTGAAATAGATGTTAAAATTTTAAAACGAAAAGCTTCAAAATTGAGAAAAAAAAATGTCAAGTGAATTATTTAAAATTTAGTTATAGGAATGTGAGAGTAATTTCGTTTAAAATATCACATCACTGAAATTTATTGACTTTCCTTGTCACAATATTTTTTTTGGATGTATAAATGCCACCAAAAATTAAAAGTAAGAAACCATGAAATAAAAGAGATGAAATAAACAAAATACTTAAATTAAAATCAGATTAATGTTAATTACTTATATCAAAAGCGTTATTCACCAAACTTAAAAACAAATTTTATGAAGGATACAAGGTAGAAGTTTATAAGCTACTATAAAATAATATTTTTAATATGTAAAATATAATTTAATTAATAAATATTAAAATTGTTACATTAAATATTATATCTCAAATTAAAAACTATTTAATTAATAAATATTAAAATTATTATATTAAATATCATGTCTAGATGATATCACACACTAAAATAGTATAAAGTATTTTTACCATTGCAAATAAAAAAACTTCCAATAAACACTATCGCTTGTGAATAAGAAGATCCGGTGGGAAAGAATGCGACAAATATGTTGTTTTTTATCCAACTTCGAGAACCAAACCTTGTTTATCCACGGAATTTTTTACTAAATTTATTTGGTTTATTTTTGTCTTTTTTCATAAATAAAGTTTTTGAATTTTTGTGTGTCTATATAATACTCTTCAAATGTTTGATTCATTCACGTTAAATTAAATAAATATTAATAGAAACATACTAAAACATAATACCATTTTCTCATAGTTTTCTTCACACAACCAATATTTCCTCTGTTTCTTAACTATTTTTCATTTCATTTAAGTAGTTTTTTCTCTAGAAAAAATAGTTAAGAGTATTTTGTACATAATAAAAATAATCAATGTTACATTAAAACTTTAAAAATGATAAATAATAAATAAAGAATAAAATTTTATAACAAAAGTGACAGATAAAAAAGACAAAATGAGTACTATGCAATGATTAATTAAGATTGTTTTTATGATCTAGGTCATAATAGTGATCTATTATCCTTGTTGAGATATGTACAATCACGTGTAGGAAAAACAAAAGATAATTAATATCACATGATCGTTAGTTATCGATATAAAATTGATGTTTATTGAGATATATATTATTACATCCCTAAAAAATTATATATATATATATATATATATATATATATATATATATCTTTCTAAAAGAATAATGAAAAATCAATTGAAATACAGTAACATGAACATTTAAAAAAAAATTGTTCATAATTTTATAAATTAACTATTTTATTTAAAACGATTTAATAAATACCAATTCATAAATATTTTACTTTCCTTACTATATTTTGATTTAATTTGCTATGCGTAATTAAATTTTATATACCACGAAGCAAAATAACGAACACTTGACTATTCTTAGATCCTAACCCAATTGAAATTTTTTGAAATTATTTAGTTGAATATCATCTTGAGACTTTACAATTTTGTATGTGAGTTTCTGGTAGTATTTCTAGTTTATGCATCCAAAAAAAATAAAGGAACACATGACTATGTGAAAAAGTTAACGAGATCTTATAATATATAAAATATGCAAATACTTGAATTTATTATATAAATAAAAGTTTACTAGAAATAAAAAAGATAAATAACAGTAAATCTTAAATATAGTTTTTGTCATTTATCTTTTAATCCGATATTTATTTTAGTACTTTATTTATTGATTGATTAATTTTTTAACTCTATTTTTTAAAAGTGATGTATTTTAGTTATTGTCACAATAAAAACTTTTAAAAGTGATGTATTTTTTGAACTTTATCTTTATCGATCACAATAAAAACTATAACAATATTTTATGATTGAAATTTCTTTTAACAATTGTCAATATGTATCAACTATAATATTCTTTCAAAAGAACATCAATTTAATCCAATAATAGATTTGCATATGAAGAAAAAACAAATTCCTGCATTTTTTGAAACATACTTAAATCTTTTGAATGAAGGCAATTGATCACATATCTCAGTATTTTGACTTTATCTTTATTAAAGTTGCACACTTAACTTTACAACTAATCTAAAATTAGACTTCAACAATTCATAACAATAATTATATAGCTATTTGAAATGGGTATGATGAAAATGACTAACATTCACCATTTATAAAAAATAAAGGACGAAAATGAATTAAACATAAGAAGATAAATAATTAAAACAAATATTTGGTAAAATATAAACGATCAAAATTATATTTAAATCTAAAAATAAATATATAATTTGTAGCTGAAATTTGAAATTATTCAAAATAAATGCTATTTTTAATTTTTACAGTAATATTAATTATTTTTTTATTAATTGTATTATTTTTTTTATAAATCCTAATTGTATCATTTAATTAATATTATATATATTATTATCATATTGTACTAAATTACACTTTAATAAAATTATTATTTTGTTTATTCTATTTAAGGAGTAAAATGAATAAATATAAATTTCAATAAATAAATACAATAGAAGAGAGTTATTAACAAAATAGAATGAAGTTCATAATTTATCGCAATAAAATTGCAAACTATGATGAAATTGCTAAAATAGTAGAGTATATTATTTTAGCACATCTTTTTAACCGTATTAATTTTGATATATTTTATTTATTAATTGTATTTTGTTTAACTTTATTAATATAATTTGGTATTTTTTAAATTATTTTATTTATTTTTTATTTATTAAATTAATAATTAATTATTTATTATAAAAAATAAATGGCAATAAATAGATGTGATTGCGTATTGAAAAAAATCTTTTATATGATTATATTTCGCTTTACCACTTCTTGAGAGTAAAAAAGATAAAATATTTTAATATATAATATATAAAAAAGATTTGGAGAAAAATTATCCCAAAAAATAGAACAAATATAACACTAATATATCTGGGTTCCCAACTTCCCATTTAAACGACCACTTGGGATTCTAAAGATCTATAAAACATGATATGATTGGACATGGAATTGACGACCCACCTAAAGACTTTAATAAAAAAGGTTGGCTCTAATAGGCCTATTTTAAACTAGTATTATATGAATATTAATTTTTTTAATTAAAATAAATAAATTATTTAAGCCTATGCATGGAGCCCACACGATTTAAACAAAGTTGGCACCCATGATTCTCCATACATTGTTCCTTCTCGACAATGGTTACCCTTTAAGACCCCACTAATGGTGGAAGACTTAAGCATTTCTTGTTTTTTCAATAATATCTTTCAACTAAATTAATAAAAGGTAGTATATTCCATCTTTGATATAACTTCATGCTTATGTGAGTAAGCTTGTTTGTTATTGCAAACCCCAAACTAAACGGTTTCATTATTAAAAATATTAAATTTTAAAATGTAACTGGCTTATCTCATCACATGTCTACAATATATATAATGTAATGTTCATTATTCAAGTTTTTAAAATAAGCTGATCAATAAGTATTATTTTTAGTAGGTCTAACTGAAAATATTTTGAAAGTGATGGAGACCTACTTATTTAAAATTTGACTTTAGACGTGTGTTAAAATAAAATATTAATTTAAAGTTCTGTTTATGGAAATTGAAGATATGAAAATAGTAATACTATCAATATAGGAATATTAATTTAGCACGTAGGGTGTTACTAAAAAAATTTAATTAGCACGTAGTTCAATTTGCATAGAGGATTAAAGTAAAGGCGATCGCATGACAAAGTTATTAAAGAGAATCCATTTGAAATATTATCATTGAGATTTGAGACATAACCAATGGCCTAAATTTCATTAGGTCTATGCTTTAGTGTATGTACTATAAAGTCTTTAAAAAAAGTGAACGAGTCAAAAAAATGGGTAGAAACTAGAATAATGTGACTTTAGCCTTGAACCCTTTTGATACTATGTATACTAGACGAGGGACTAACTGCCCAAAAAGAAGTTAGTTAATTCTTTTCCCTAGTCATTTGTTTTCTCTTACAAGATATTTGTAATTAACTTTGGGATAACTTTGATGTTTAGCACGCGAAATGATTCTTAGTTACAAAACATCATTGTGAAGTATTATTATTATTTTATATATTTTTTCATTTTTTTTAATAAGGAATATCTTTCACATATAACTGGTGAGAGGTTAATTTCTTATGTCATGTAGTATTATGTCCAAGTGGATACTCATCTAAATCTAGAATTGTTTGTTTCTAAAATTTTAGGTTTCTTGTTCGAATTATGAATTAAGTGCTCTATTTTTTTAAAAGTCATATTTAAATATTTATTGATTATCAAATACATGTAGTCTCAAAAGATGTGGAAAAAAACTAGTGATCACTAATTGTTTTAATACACCATGAAATGAAATAAAGTATTGTTGAACAAAAGCTCAAAATTACCTATAAATGTTGAATAGTTTATATCAATCCAAAACCACAATAGAAGTTTAGGAAAATTAGACATGTATCTATCAATTTGAACATGTAGTAGTAACATTTAACATTGGCAACACCATCACACCTATTAGTTTGTAAAGGATCGTGATTTGGTGTTTTTGTTTTTCTTTAAAATTTTCTTTAAAGAATGTTTGGAAATTAAATTGGAACTTTAGAGCGGACAAAAAAGCTAAAATTTAATTTAAATTAGAACATGAAAGAATAATATAAGATGATAAAATATTTTTTATTTAAAATTATGTAATACGATAATATAACTTTTTATTAGATAATAAAGCATAAAAATAGTTTGTTAAGTACATAATTTTTATTTATATATTTCTATATATATTTTGTAAAAAAAAAAACGTACCTTTAAAAATTTGGAATTTTGTGTGTCCTGTAAACTTCGTTAGTTATGTGTTTGAAAGAGTATATAATTTTTTGTACAAACCTTATAAGAGAGAGTTTACAATTTTCTCCATGTAAAAATTGTGAGTGTAGTAGTAATTTTTTTTACCGTCACAAATATATATATTTTATCGGAAATGAACATATACTATTTTTTATTTGAATGTACGTAGGAGTACTATGTTATCTACAAGCAATCAAGAAGTATAATAAAAGATCCATGTAGCAAAAAATTAAAGTATTAAAGATTCGATATCTAACATTTCAATTAACTTGAGTAAAAAAAAAATATTTCAATTAACTAAATGTCTTTTTTCTTCGTAGTAAAAACAAAATAACTGACATAGAGATAGAGTAAATGTCACTCCTAAGACATTGATGCCACTCACCTCTCACGTGTTTGTGTCGTTTTAATGAATCAATTTCTTATGCTTCAACAAATTTGGCCGACAAAGTAGTGCTTTGAATATCTCAAATTGCTATGCAAATGGGAGAACTCTGATTTATTTTCTTTTTTTGGTTCCTATGATTGAAAGCATATTGGAATTCCTTGTAGGCTTATGAAGGGTTCAAACTCATTAAATTTCATTACTTCCACTAGAATTCTGCATTCCAAATTGCCAACCGGATCATAGTATTTGCTCCAACGTTGTATATATATTCTCACTTTTCTTTTGAATAAAAAATTGATTTTATGAGAAATTAGAAGATGCACTTATATTTTAGTGTAAAACTAATGGATTTAAAATAATACTCTGTAAATTTCGTTTTTTTCTTTCTATTTTGCTATAGCTATATGAAATGAAAAAATAAAATTTTTTATTGGATGATAATATAAAACTGTTTTATAATTTCGATGTCTAAACTAATTAACACTATCAAAACATATTAATTAAACTCTTCTAATTTTTATTCCATCCAACAATACCACTCAGACAAAAAATAAAATAAAATAATTCATCTCATTCTAAACATCATTTATTAATATTAATAAAATATTAATGTTTTTCTATTATACGTCTTACTAAATCTTTCATTTTCTAGTCTTTTTAATTTTCTTTTCTCATTCTATTAATTATGGATAATTTTATAAAACACTCATTTTGTTTTACAATGACTAATTTGAAAAAACAAAAATATCCCTAAAATGA
Source organism: Cicer arietinum (assembly GCF_000331145.2). Classification (NCBI taxonomy): domain Eukaryota; kingdom Viridiplantae; phylum Streptophyta; class Magnoliopsida; order Fabales; family Fabaceae; genus Cicer; species Cicer arietinum. The sequence continues at coordinate 47,460,504 of NC_021160.2, forward strand.
ATCTTTCAATTTTTAATGTAATATCACCTACAGTCTTGTATATAAGTTAGAGAAAGTTGGGTCAAATATATTTTAATGTTTTTGAGTTAAAATTTAAATCAAAATACATCAAATTTTATTTATTCAATTTTCTCTTATAATAAAACCGAAGGTAATGTTAGTTTTTTTTGTCGTTGTTGTCACTTATATCATTTAATTAATATTATTTAAATCACTTTTATATATGATCTTCTCCTTTATTTTAATGGTAGCAATAAATACAATAATATTTAATAAATAATTTATTATTTATACATATTTTTTAATCTAATAAAATAAATAACTCACTATAGGACGAGAAAATCATAACTTTTATTTCTCATACACAATTATTTTGATAATTTGTGTGTCAATTACTAAAGGGACCTACTTTATTTTAGGATAAAGTACACGAATATAGAATTTGGTCATTCAAAAGGGCAACACAAACTAAGAATATGTGGGGGTAAGTTGAATTGGTCCCACTCCAAGCTCGTGAACTTATATACTTTTATAGTTAGGTTATTAAAATACTCACACAGTTGTGTGGAGTAGGCAATTATAGTAGGGGGTGTACGAAACACTCTTTTTTAGTTACTAAAATGTGATAAGGTAATGTCAGTAATGTTATTCCTCCTTTTTGACAAAAAATTTTTTTATCTCATTTTATATGTTATTCCTCTTATTTTTTATTATTTTGTTTATCGATATAATTTTATTTAATATTTTATTTTGTTGTAGTGTTGATTTAATTTAAATTAAAATATTTACTATAAATTTAGTTGTTAATAATATAAATATGTAGGTATAAGTATATTAAGTCATTTTGATTTTGCCATATTCGTATGCATTTATTTTATTTTATATATTATTAATTTAGATTTTGTGAATTTGTTTGCAGTTTTATCATTTTTAAATGAAAACATATTTCTTGCAAAATAGAATATGTAATTGCTTCAACGAGTGTATGTTTTAATACGTGGTTCTAATACCAACTATTGAAGTAAGGACAATCAGATACACACTTTTAGAGAACGAGAGAAAGAGAATTAAAATGTAAAAAAGAATGATAGAAGATAAAGATAATTTTTATTTCGGTTGAATGATGATATTTTGTATTTAATAGTATATGTGAGTCATGTTTTGATTTGATACTAAACTAGATTTAACCTATGTGTATCTATTTTAAATATGAATTTTGTCTTGAATTTAAATTTATGAATAATAAATACATTAGAGAAAAGAGAAGAAAAATCCGACTATAAATTATTAAGTGAAAAATCATATCGAAAAATCACATCATCGGACGCTATTATTTCTCTAAAAGAGGATTGTTATAATCTCTTTCTTATTATTACTCTTGACTTTCTTTTGGAGAAAATGACGAACCCCTAAAAAATTCTATTATTTATAAGAAAATAACGTGACAAAATTTTTAAGAGATATCATGAATATTTAATGTTTCAACATCACTAATTTTTCAATTTAGACCGGTCTCTTCTTTATTTTAAGTGTAAGAGTATTCTTTATATTCCCATTAGTAAAAAATTTGCTTGAGGAGAAAAAAAAGTATACACTAAGTGATAGTAACTAACAACCTAAATTAACTAACTCTCAATAATTTGAAAGCTCGGTTTTCAAACAATGATCCTAAATATACCTTTATTTCTTCCACGAATATATCATGGCTTTGCTTTTCGATTCGATTGATTAATCATCATAATTGCTTGTATCATGCTATGTCTATCACCATTTAAATCATGGCTTCATAACATGCCTAAGACATGAAATTATATAATTTTGAAAGTAATCACCACAATAGTACAATTCCACTTCCTTGCTCTTATTTTAATACATATAAGAGACAATTGAGTATGGTATATATAACTACTAACTAACATTCAATTGATTCCTATGGCACCATATACTAATTGAAAATTATGAAATAAGAAACATTGATTGTTGATACGAAATTATGTAATGGATACAAGTAAGAAATTAATGGCCTCCCACGCTTGCTAATTAAGATGTATGATAACACATGCCACACCACACCTTAATTAATCAATGTCATAACACAAAAATATATTATTATAACTCTCGTAGTGGACATCACAAAGACCAAAAGGTTGCTCAAATTTTACAACCCAATTGGACAGCATATATATCAATTCCATCTCTTTGTACCATTTTGTATAAATATTATACCTTTAAATATTCAACTAAGATAGAAAAAAAAAAGGATTAATCAATTTCATTAATAAGTTTACCAATGAGTGTAATGTCCAAAACTATTTCAATTAAGATTATGGATTTTTAATGTGTATCGTTCTCACTTACACGTTTTATGAAAAACCTTCTAGAAGTCTACCGAAAAGAATATATACTTTGTTAATATAACTAGGAGTAATGATATTTGAACACATTTTTAAACACAAATACAAGTGACCTTTTATACAATCTCTCTCTTCAATTAATTTTTTTTTTTTTTTTTTTTAACTTTCTCCCTTTTATCTCTCTTTTTTCACTTTTTTTTTATCTTCTTCTACAAAAATAAACCTCACACATTTATCTTTTCTTTTTTTTCATAATTCCTCCTTCTTCCTTTAATTTACTGATTTTAATTAATTTTTTATGAAGTAACTTGAGTAACATTATCTCCTCACTTACAATGTAACTTTTCATTCCATTCTTTCTCGCAATGTTGAGTTTCAAATTTTATCTTTCGTAAACCTAGTTAATGACTTAAAATAAAATATAAATCTGGTTAATGACTTAAAACAATATGGTTAATTCCTTTCACAACTTATTTAATAGATTTGATTAGAAAGTTTTATCATTCTTATCAAACAATATAATCTGGTTAATGGCTTTAAGAAACATGGTTAATATTGTGAACAACTTGGTTAATGAATTTGAACTGAAAACGTGAGCATTCTAATCAAACAAAATATAAATTTGGTTAATGACTTAAAACAATATGGTTAATTCTTTGCAAAACTTGATTAATGGATTTGAACAGAAAGTTTGGTAATTTTAATCAAATAATATAAATCTGGATAATGACTTAAAAAAGAAGTGAAAAAAGAGAGATAAAAATAGGAAAAATAAAAATAAATAAAAAATAAAAGGAAATTAAATGAAGAGAGAGATTGTGTGAAAAATAAAAATGAGAGAAATTAAATGAAGAAAGAGATTGTATGTGGGTTACTTGTATTTATGTGTAAAAATATATTCAAATATCATTGCTCTTATAAATAGTAGCAATTAATTTTTATAAATCATCCTTAACTCTACAATCGATCTCATGCATATACAACCTTAGGATCTCTTTCATTTTAAAATGAATTTGGTTCATTCATATATTTATTTTGTTTAGAAGTGTATCTCTAATTATTTATTAATTGAATATATCTCGTGTACCAACTATTTAAGTTTAACCTTCACAATAATTTAAGTCTTAAAAACAAACCAATTCAATTCCGATATGTTTTGGTTTGAATTCATGCTTTAGAAATGCAACAACATCTACTATAAAAAAAACACAAGATTATACGATGACAATATAATTAGTGATCAAATTAATTAAATTGAATAAAAAGTAATCATTTATTTTTTTTTTGCAAAGAAATTACAAATTCAAGACAGGATGCCACACTATTTTAAGAAAAATTAATAATTTAGATATTTTTAAGGAAAATAAAATTTATTTTGTGTTTGTCTATAGTGAAAATCATTTTTTTAAAAGAAAATTAATTATAAAAAATTATTTTTTTCGAGAAGCTATTAGAAACAGCTTCTGATTTGAAGTAATTTTTAGATTTTTTTTATACTTTCTTTAAAAAAAACTACAATAATTGTTTTCAAAAAGTAATTATTTAAAAAAAATTACGAAAAACTTATAACAAACAGTCCCTAAAGCATGTGACAATATTTTTCTAACCCAGCAAGCTAATTATTAACAAAAATAATGTCTCGTTGGCTTCTAAAATGGTTCACATTATTGATTGGCACATTTGAGCATATATTCGATAATTTTGAGAAAGGTAAAACCAAATTGCTGAAAGACAATTATCAAAACCAAGACACAAAGATGCGTCGCCCCATTTTATTCCTTTTGGTTTGGCCTTTGTATTATCGATTTGGGTTTTACCCTTTTCTTTCTTGAAACTAGTAAACAAAAACAATTATAACATTTGGCCATTATATATGTTGGAAACTTAGCTAACTATATGATATATAAATTTATAATATCAATGAATTAACTAATTTATATAACCCCCAATCATATGTTACGGGCACCTAGTTATTTTAACCGTACACGTGTCTTATCCTATATGTAGGGTAGATATATTTATAGAATGTAAGTTACCCTCACTAATTTAATCAAAATGTAATTAATTAATTAATGAACCTACAACCTTGAGCATTAGGGTCTTGAGTAAGTCAAATAGAAGGCTTCTTGTTGGAGTAGGACTTTTATTGTATTCAAATTAAAATGGGTCCATCACACCTTTTTTTGGGAAAAATATTGGTGGGAAAGTTTGGTTACCAGCTCCTTATTTCTGACCAATAAAATTAATATATATACATTGACTCTGTATATGATATTACCATGCTGAGTAAGTGAGACAAAGATTGAAAAGGGTAATATCTATTAATTAGGGTTCTATTCTGAGGCAGTATGCTAATTAATTAGACCACATGTAGCCATGACTTGTTTCATATAATTACGTATTTTATTTCGTTTGTCAAAAATCATATGCTGAGAAAATAGTGCTGCAAAATCAAAATTATACAAATATTTCGTATTTTATATATATATATATATATATTCAAAGTTCTATTATTTAATTAAATTAAAATACAGTTGTAAATCAAATATATTTATACGAAGGATAAAATTAAAAAAAAAACTAATTTTTATTAGAATTTGCAGTAGTTTTGTCTCTGTTTTATCTAGTCTAAATGTTAATGTCTCGTTTCGTTGAAGTTTATATGATATGTTTGATTATTTATAAATTATAACTCAATTGACAAATGTTAATATTATTATATTAATATTTTATTTATAAACAAAAATGCTATCTAATTTGACTTTCATTTGTCATTTTGTGTTGTTGGCAATTTGAAAAATGAGGAATTAGGCATCTTCTATAAATGATGTGTAAACACGTTCAGTTGTATTACGAAGTATAACCAAGTTTACTATTATGTGTTGATTTATGCAGTGAACTTTATTTTGTTTTTTACCTTCTTATGTCGATAACGTTAATTCTATATATATTGAGCTGAAAATACTCTTTTGTACTTCCTTTTAAATATATTTCTCTTTAATTTTACTATTAATAATAATAATCTTCTTACAAAAACTTTTCCCTCCAAAAACATAGTGGTAGGTATGTGAAATTCCGATGAATAAATAAATAAAACAATCAAAGTTGAAATACTTTTTGATTTCATCTAGGTGTGGACAGTAAACATTTTTCAATTGAAAAATCAAAGTCATTCCATGGGAGACAGAATGTAGAGACAACGGCGAGTGGATTTTTTCAACGGCAAACTTTAAACTACCAAACAAAAATTCTCTTCAAGTTCCAAGTATAAGTTAACATAATACTACCTAATTACATAAAAAATCTAAAGCAAATTTTATTATAAGTCTTTTAAAATCTATGATAGTATTTTAGTAAAAATAGTTTTTTAGAAACTATCAAATAACAAATTATTTATTAATTAAATTAATTAATTTAATATTTGTTAAGACAATATTAATTTTAGATAAAATTTTATTAGTTTTAAATTTTTAAAAATGAGGTTTTTTTATTGTATACAAAATTTATTTGGAGGACTTTTTATTAAATCAAAAGTTAATTTTTTATGAAAGGTTAAAGCCATTGCTTTAGTGATTTTACTCTTAAGTTGGTCCTATTGCAAATTTATAACAAATTTATTAAAATTTACTTTTACCAAACTTCAATTAAAATTATTTATTCCTTATAAAAAAATTAAAATTATATATGATATAATAGTAATCATATTTTATATATGTTTTGTTTTTTAATTTTCAAATTTTCGTTTGAAGAAAACATTATCACTTATTTTGTTACCGTCTTATTGAGTCACTTAGTTTAAGATCTTTAAAAAGTTATTATGATTTTATATTTTTTAAAATAATTTTTATGAGAATTTACTTAAAAATAATAGAAATTATTTTAGACTCATTTGTTACTAATTAAACAAATAATAATTTTGATATTTAATAATTTTAATATTCATTATTAAAAAATTTAACATGTTACAAATTATATTATAAAAAATATATATCTCAAAAATAATTTTTTTAAAAATAAAATACAATAAAAATCATTATAATTTTATTTTAAACAAACACATTCAATATCTAATATATAAGTGGAGAAAATAAAGCAAAATTGCATTCCCTTCAATGCAATCTTGTCTTGATAAAGAAAAATTCACGTAAATGCAACCAATTGGAAGTTTGGTATAGATCCGTACAAAACAAAACAAGGAGTAGCAAAAACATATAAAACTGAGTACCCATGTTTAACCAATACCTAACAAAATACGTGTGAATTTGCACGAATTATAAATTATTGGTCATTGTATTTATATAGATATTATAAAATTTAATAACTTATTATTCTTGTAAAAAAACAACTTATTATTGGAAAGTTTAATTTAGATGTATTAGTATAAAATATTTTATACTTACTCTATCATAACTACTTATATCTATTACTTTGACGAATGTTACTATACAAGTTAAATATTTAAGAATTTCAAATAATTGTTAGTCAATGTCAATGTATATAAAACAAATCTATTATTAAATACTAGTATTATATAAAAGTTTGAATGAAACTATTCCAATTTAATAGTAACATTTTTTTTAACTATTAAGTAATATATATATTAGTGTATAAAATCAATTTTATTTAATACTAAATATTCTCTAAATTTCATTTACTGTGTATAGTTTGATAATATACAACTATATCATTTTATATATTAATGAAAAATATTATCATGTGTATAATTTATATAGTATATCATAATTATGTTATTAAAATTTTCTTACACTTTTACCTAAAAAATTAGCTCATGGATTTTTTAATATTAATACGAGCGAAAGAGACGCGCCATGATGTCAGACGATACGTGTTCTCATTGCAATTCTAATCTTGAATCTATAATGCATATTTTCTGTGATTGTGAACCAATGTCGGAATTTTGGAATGATATTATAAATCCAGTTCAATGGAGTCCATTCTTGTTTGGGTATTTATGCTTGATTGAAGTGTTATTTCCCTATTGTCAATATTGGTTGTGCTCCTTAGTCATGGCCTACCTTCTTTGAAGTCATCTTTTGGAGGTTTTGGAAGGATATGAATGAGATATGAATGACCTTGTGTTTTCAAATTCCTCTAACTAGTAAGCGACTTCTTGGATTAAAATCCAATATCATGTTCATTTGGTTGTTAAAAAGATGAGTAAACTTCTTGAGTTTTAGAAACATAAGAACAATAGTATTAAGACTACATAAAACACTATCTAAATTTTATAAAGTGAATGTTGATGGTGCCTTCCAACCTTTTACCCGAAATTCATCATTTTGTGAGCTCATTCACGATGCGAATGTCAATTATTCTACCGGCTACTATGGCAACATAGGCTCAAGAAATGTTTTTTTTTTTGCTAAACCTTGACACTTCTTCATGATGTTAGAGTGACTTAACATATAAACTTAAAAAATGTTATTTTTGAAAGCGATTCTAAACATTTGATTAACATGGTTAGAGGTGTATCGTCTATCTTGCCTCTCTTAAAAGAGATCCACTATCTTCTCGATCTCTCTAATTGGTGTACTTTTCTTAATCACATATTTCATAAAGTTAATTGTAGTGTGAATTTCCTAACACTAAAAGTTATGCGTCCCTCTCAAAAAATTTGTTTCTTTACTAAATTTTCTAGTTCATTTGATTATATTATGCATATTAATTATAAAGGATTAAATTCCCATATGCTTCTAATTAATAAACTAGTTTGATTTTCATAAAATAATATAAGAAAATTAAAATAGATCCAACCGGTAGACTCCGACTGGATTTTTCACAACTCTTCAATATTTCACGAGACTTATTTCCCTTACTTTTATATTAATTTATTTATACAAAAAAAAAAATTGTTTTTGATGTGAAACTAAGAAATATAATTCGGGTATAGTTGGCCTGTGCAAGTCAAATGTCAAGTCCAGTTTTTCATTGTTGTTATTATTATTTAATTTTATTTATTATAGTTAAATGGATATCACTTTTTTTTACGGTAAATATAAAATTTAATGATTAATAATAAAATAGTTAAATTAATTTATGAAATTGTAAATACATATCAAATTAGTTTTGAATTTTATAAATTAATAAATATATTTATGAAATTATAAAATATTAATTAAAATAATTCATATTCAAATTTTATCGTTAAAATTATGATGTAATATATTAATTAAGTATGTGATATTTTTATGTTGATTTAATATCAATATTATCACAATATCAACTAATTTTCTAAAAAAATTTAAATATTTTATAGATTAATTTATTAATAATTAGATCTATTTACAATTACAATTATTCACAAATTATATTTCAGATGATAAAATTTTATCGACAATTATGTATTTAAAAATATAACGTTAATGTAAGATCAACATTGATAAAACACATATACTAAATCAAAATATATAACGACCTGAAAAACTATATTAATTTATATTTTATTAATTTAAAAAATATACTTACTAATTTACAAAATTTAAAATTAATATAAGCGACCTTTACAATTTGAGAAATGAAAAAGCAAAGCAAGAAACATGTTTACAGGAGTTGGGTTTGTTTCTACTTTTCTTCTTCGCGCTTTTACTGCTCATTTTTGCTTCCCCGCGCTATATTACTATTACTATATTTTGTGATTAAACCTTTTTTACCAAATTAATTAAATACTCATAATGTCTTTTTTATAAACAATCATTTGGTTTGTGAATGGATGAGACATTGAGTAAAACCACCCCTCCCCAATCATAAAGTTTAAATATCTAATTGACTTTGAGAATTTTGTTGATAAGTAATATGTATATATCTAACTAAATAACCACATATTTTTTATAGAGCACAGTAATATGTATATATATGATTTGGTGTACTAAAAAAGATTAAAAAGAGAATTTGAAAATAGAAAATAGAATATAGAATATAGAGCACAGTATCCTAGGATTGAAGGGTTTTGGCTTTTATGTGGATTTAATAATTGTAGAAATCCAAGTGAGAAAGCAAAGCACAGTGAATTGGACTATTTGTTCTTATAAAACAACCTTGGAAGTTGGAACTTCATCCAAATTCCCCTAACTCAATCTCTCTTCTTCCCTTCCCTCCATTTTCCTTTTCTCTTTCTCTCTTTCAAATAAGCAATTTTATTCATACAAATCATAATATGGACAATCAACATCTTCTAAATTGGGCTTACTACTGTCAAGGAAAGGTACTTATTTTCTTCAAACCTTCAATTATTTCCATTCTGCATTTTAATAATTTTTGTAATAATTTTTCATTTTAATAATTGTTTTAAAGTCAATGGAGGAGTTGAGACAATCACTTCTATACACAACTTTAGAGCTTGAACAAACAAGAATTGCAGCACAAGAAGAACTCACAAAGAAAGAGGATCAACTAATGAATCTAAAAGATCTTCTCAACAAAATCATAATAGAAAGAGATGAAGCACAAGAGAAAGTTCAAAAACTTCTATTAGAGAAGCTAGTTTTTCAGAATCAGCAAAATCAAACATGTCCTGTTTCTGGAGTTTCTAGCATTGAAGATGAACAACAAAGAAGAGGAATTGACTCAAACAACAATGGATTGTGTTCTTCAGATTGTGAAGAAAGCATTGTTTCATCACCAATTGTTGACCATTTTCAGCAACAATCCATGATTGAAGTGTTGATCACACCAAACAAACCATTACCTGAAAAAGGTAAACTTTTGCAGGCAGTGATTAAAGCTGGTCCTCTTCTTCAAACCCTTTTGCTTGCTGGACCACTTCCTCAATGGAGACACCCTCCACCACCTCTTGAGTCTTTTGAGATTCCACTTGTCACTATACCCTCAGCAACAACATCACAACAACAACTTCTTCATCAAGATTCCATTTTTGCTACTCATACTAATGCTACTAATACTAATTCTCAATGTGGAAGTGTAAGTAGGAAAAGGGTGTTTTCTGATGCTTCTGATTCTCCTAATGAGAATAAGTACCAAAGGGTTGTACTTCATTGATTTCCACTTCCATGTTTGGACTGAATCATGGTGTGCTATCATGATTTTGATTTTAGCAAAAGCTACATTTTTTAGCTTCATCAGAATTATGGCGTCACTGTCATTCCAAATTTATATTCGATTAGATTTACGATCGTAGTTTTTTAATTTATACATCTACAAGATCATAGGATTAAAATTTAGAAGACTGATCTAGCATCTGTAAAGTGGTTTGTTTGTTCTAGGTCACAATTATCTGACACTTCGCAATGAAGACATATTCGGTGTCTGACACATGTTAGCCTCCGACATTAGTACACGTGGTTACATGTCAGTGTCGTGTTCATTGTATGTGTATGTGCTTCATGGGATTTAACTCATTTAGAGAAGAAGATGAAGAAGAAAAAGAAAACTTTGCTTGTTTTTATGGCAGGCAATTTTTGGTGTGAAGAATTTGTTTCCTCTTCACATTCTAGTACTTTTGCTTCTTGATGCAAGAGGGGTTTTGATTTGTCTAAATTAATTATTGTGTAACAAAGATACTGTAGTCCAGCAAGCATGTGATTTGAGATTGTGTGTGTGTGTGTTTTGTGGTTGTGAATGAGTAAGATTTGATCTTTAGGATCAAATCAAAAATTAAGAGAAATTGGGTGTGGAGTGGTTGAATTAGGAGGTGAGTGTGAGCAACAACCAAAAGGGTTAAAGGGAAAGGTTTTTGAATGCTTGTTGGATGTTGGGGGTGGACCCAAATATTTAGAATCAGTATCTATTAATGGTGTGATGTGTATGATTATGTTATGCTTTTGTTTAAGGAAGTTATGATTATTCACCTCTTATCTTTTCAACATTTACATCAACAAAAAATTAATCTCTTTCCTTTTTGTGTTACTCATTTTATAATAAACCTATGCACATTTTTTGTATCTGCTCTAACTTATTTTAATCAATATTTTAAAAATTGAATAAAAAATCGGTTAATTTACTTGATATCTCTTGACTAATGTACTACAGTCTAATTAATTGAATCGATTTTCTTGTACTTTTTTAATATTTTTTAATTTATTATTTTGTTTTCCAATTTAATCGTGGTTGAACTAATTAAACCACTTAATTTTTGTTTTAAAAAAATTGGTTTTAGCTTTTGGTCTTCCATTAAGAGCCAACAAATATTTCTTCTAGTAGAAGAGTTGATAATGTTGACTAAATCATGTTCAATGAAAGCGTTGCTATAGGAAAAAATTAAAAGAGAAAAAAAAAAAGATTCTACAGACAAATGAAACATGTTACATTATGATTAAAAAAAGGTTGTCGAATTATATTATTATATTATTATGCGAAAAAAGAGGTTATATTATAAAGTCTCAGAACATTTTTTTCTTATTACTAAAGCAAGTGCCTTGTGCCTCACTTTCTTATCTATGACCCTTATTTCTACCAAACTGTCTTTACCATTTTCAGGCCCAATTTGGTGCCTTCAATTGTCCAATACAAAGGATGTTAAAGCTTACAATAATGTTACATGCAAAATTAACGGATATGTATTTTGCAATGTCTGCTTACAAAAGTATTTGTACATTAAATTACACTACTAGACTCATGAGTCATAAGCTAATGCCTATACAAATGTGTATAACAATGGAGTTGAGTCTAACTCAAGAAGTTAGACTCCGACAACTTAAAAAAATATATTAACATTTAATATTAATGTGTCTTGAATATAATAACTTTTAATAAAGAGAACTTATGAAGAGAAAAAATATGTAAAAAATAAATTTGATGAAATTTTTGCTTATAAAAAATAATTTATTGAAAAGAACATGATACCATGCAAAAAATATGTACACGGTTAATTAAATTAAAACTTAAAACATATTTTTATGAAATCGAGTGTCTTTTTTTGTCTACTACGAAATTGAGTGTTTAAGTGGTTTTTTTGGTCAATAAAAAAAAATGAGGCTTGGACATGCATTCTGTCACTAGGACAAGCCCAATACCTATTGAGTTATGATATAAAGTTTAAAATGAAGCTTTTCAAAAATCGTAATATTATTTTAGTAAAATTGTTGATTTTTGTTTAAACGTTATTTTTTAACATTTTAAAATACAATATTATTTATTAAAGTAAATGTAGTTGATTTTGTTCGGTATTTATTTTTTAATGGACGATAAAGTCAATCAATTTAATATAATATTAAATAAAATTTTATTAATTATTTGTAAAAATATTTTATTAATTTTAATTTTAAAAATAATTGAATATAAAGTTTTTTTATTGATCAGGCAAATACTATCTACTATGTTGAGATTATATCTCATATAATATAATGGTAGACTATTAATAAATTCTCCCACGTCTAAGATTAAATAACTTAACGTGATTCGAGTGATTGTTAACAATGACTTAACAACAGATCGTCTAATAGATTTTAAATAAACTTCAATATTATCTTAAAATTTAAGTTGAATTTAACACACAAAACTGATTTATAATGTAAGGGCTATCCACCATAAACATTTATAAGACTTTTTCTAAATCAATATGAGAATTTTAATTAACACTATGTTTAAATTGAAAAAATTTATCTAATAATTTCTTATTCGTATTCAAGAGTCTCGAAGCTCAAGCCATTTTGACCGTGGATTATATTGACAACTACCCTTTCGATCATTTTCTTTTTTTAAATCAAGGGTTGTATACGGTCATAAGGACAATCAAAATTTTAAATTTTAATGCACTATCATAAAGAAAATATATTTACTAGTTGAATATATAGAAATAATAATGATGAAGTTAGAGATATAAATGGATATTGATGGACACATATAGAAACAAAATGTTATTTGTTTCACTAAAAAAGAAATTATTTGTGTACTCGCCATGTCTATGTGGGTACGTGCTGATATTCAAGGATATTATCGAATTCTTCTTCTTTTGACAATAAAATTACTTATCAATAAAAGGCCAAGTTATTTGTTTTAACAAGCCCAAGTTACTTTTTTTAACAAAAGGTACAAGCCCAAGTTAATCATCTACTTTAATCATCTTCTAGTTTATAAAAGTGCAAACTGCAAAGAATATAGTTTCTACAAACTTTATATTTCAATATATTTTTTAGTAAATTTATTAAGGATTTCATTTATATATATAGTTAGTGTAAATGTTTTTATATTGTCAATTAATTACAATAGTTAAATTATTAAAAATATATTTATAGTGTAAATTTTTTTATACAACGATGTTTGAAAATCGAACTCTAGCTTCTATTAATTCATTTAAAGAAAATAATATAAAACATTAAAAATAAATTATTTTATGTTTAGTCATAACTCAACTAACAAATGTCGATATTGTTAAGTTAGACGTCTTGTTCTGCATTCGAATAACACTTTACAATTGTATTTGAATTTATAGTAACATTTATCATCTTAAAAAAAATTATTTGTTAAACAAAATTAATTTAATGGTAATTAACTTTATATATACATATCCAAAAAACTGTGGTGAAAACGAAAAGTACTGGAGCGTAGACTTAAATAAAAGATGATCAATTTACTTGAGTACATTCATTGTGATACATACCCCACATTTATTTTTAAAACATTAGGCAAAGGGCATCACATTCAGGCTACACCAACATACTATGTAGAATCATTTGAAAAAATGTTGAAATGTCACCACCAATGCAACATGTGGGAATGTTGACGTTCTTTTCAAAATCTTCAAAACAAAGCCTTCAAATTAATAAGCTCGTTCGACTAGTTTGCTAAGATGAAATTTAACCTTAACTATAGATAAAAGTTATAACATATTTATTGGAACAAGAAAGTATTTTCAATAGCAAACTTTTTGAATTTGAGAAAACAACTTTGAGAGAACAAATATTAGTAACATGTTAATAGTATATTGAGACAATAATTAAATAGTTAAACGGATAAGGGTATAGATCTCGTATTAGGCTTATTTAATAAAATCTCAATTAGGTTAGTTTAATTTACTTTTCTGTTTTTGTAATTCTATTTTAGTTTGTTTATTATCTCGGTTTTAGTTAATTTGTTAAGGAATCGCCTTGGATTTCCCTTGTATATAAGTTATTAGGTCATTTTTTCTAAATTAGGTTATTGAAAACTACAATCAATATCAATGAAAACCCACTAGGAATATTCACATAACTCCTTTCTTTCTTCTACTTTATTTCAATTTGATATTTGATAGAATGAGCTAACCCATGGTGGTATATTAATTAATTTAGAAACAATATTCAATATACATTCATCATTTTTTTTTCTCAATACCACAATATACATTTATCAATTAATTATTATTTAATAACATTAAATCATAATTAATATTTAATAATAATTCTCAATAATTGACAATTGTCAATTCATAACTGATTAATAATTAATCTATGATTTGATCACTAATTAAAGACATGAATCATAATAGATCAATTTTCTCTCTCTATTATTTGAACTTCCACTTCATGTCACACTACCATATTTGTATTTTCAAAATTATAAATATGAAAACAATTTTAAGAGGATGATGATCACCAAATTAATTTTAGAGTTTAATTTTTATGCACCGATAAATTGATATTTTTATACAATCAAATCATCATACTATGATATCGTTTTGTTAAGTTAATTCTTAAAATTTTAACAAATATCTAAATAATAAAATATAATTGAATCTAAATGTAAAATAAACTTTACCCTCACAATATATAAAAATTAAATCCTTATACATATAAAAAAAAAGAATCTTAGTTTGAACCCATTAATTATGTAATGTACAGGTCAGAATGAATTATTTCTTGATTATTATTCTACAAAATTATTTATTGTTAGTTTGAATTTTCAACCATGTGAGAATAATTCAAAATCCAGTCAAATTGCAACATGATGTACGTATTTGCCCTTTGGAGAAGGGAATCCTAATGTTGGTTCAGTTGCATTGAAAATGGGCAACTTTGTATGATAGAAAAAAGACTTGCAATCATATATATAATAGCTAGGTACATGTACACTTTGAAAAAGGTTCCCCAAAATTATAATGGCTCTAACCTAAAGCAAAATTAGGCTGCTGAATAGAACAAGAACAATATCATATTTCCTAATCAATAAATATTAATGCAATTATGTATAACCTACTTGAATCATCTCACTTGATTTCTATTATCACTCCTTTTGATAGGAATAATCAATCTCGTTATAATTAGTATTTATATTATATTTTTATATAAGAATAATTCATCTTTATAAAATTGACATTCAAAATGAGTTATTTCACCACGATATTATTGAATTTAGTGTGTGGTTATAAATGATAAGTGATATGATCGATAGGTTCACTTAATAGATACAACACTTGTAATTGCAACATTCTGTATATAGCTATCACTTAATATTCTTAACAAATGCGAAGTGAATGTATAATAAATTGTGAATAATGCATGTAATAATAATTAAATGAGATAATTAAAATTGAATTGAAATCTAAAAGAGATATTTTTTGAAATAACTTAATTTTACCGACGTGATCACAATTGTGATATGGAAAAAGCAGATGTAAAAATAGTTATAAATTTTTTTAGGCAAAATACATCCAGATGTTTTTTTATGTTTCACGAAAATAAAGTTTGGCCTTTTATGTTGTTTTTGTAACTCGTATATGCTTTAAATTTAACTTTATTTTTACTTAGATGCTTTAAGATTTTACTTTTTTATTTAATTTTTTATGTTACATCATGTTTATATCAATAGTATTTTGTCTCACTTTAAACCACAACTAGTGCAATTAAAAACAACTCATCATTATAAATTCTATTAAATGATGCAATAATAAATTCTTCATACTAATCATTTAAAAAATAATCATCAAATTTTATAAACGGTCTATACTTCTCAATTTTTCTACAACCATTTAGACACATATATAGTCTCTAAAAACTTGATAATAAAAGTAAATTTACGTAATCAATATTATTAACTTTATTCAATTGTAAAGTAGCATGAATAGTCAACTTACTACGATATTTTGAATTATATCTTAATAGTAATTCAAATAAATGATCAAATTTAATAAACTATATGCATAATTTAATATAATTTAAAGGTTAATGATAAAAATAAAATATAACTTAAATCACTAAATAAAAAAATAAAAAAATAAAAAGTTAAATGATCTAAGTGGATTTAATAAACTAAATTTAAATTATCAAACTATAATTTAATAACGTAAACGTAAAGAATGAACATGTTATTTTCATGAAACATAAAGTACTTTTTTTTATATGTAAAAGAGTTTGTTATAAGCATTACATGCCTTGATGAATCGGGCATATCCATATCAAAT
The DNA here is from genome assembly GCF_000331145.2 of Cicer arietinum. NCBI lineage: Eukaryota > Viridiplantae > Streptophyta > Magnoliopsida > Fabales > Fabaceae > Cicer > Cicer arietinum. Next base: position 47,477,211 of record NC_021160.2, read on the forward strand.
TTATTTCATTTTTTGGTACAAATTTATTTCATACTATGCTGGAAAGGAATTAATGCAAGGGGAAGGCTCATGACTCATGAGGGTAATTGAAAAATGCCAGGTATTACGAGGTCCAGACCAAGGTACATATATACTAGCTAGTAGTACACTAATATTAAGGTTACCTAAAATTTGAAATTTGAGTAAATAATTAAAAGGAAAAATGTACAACCACTAACCATGTTTTATAATGGTAGATTGCCCTTGTTGTAGGATAAGAGACAAATGTTAGTGTCTTCATTTTGAAATTAAGGGAGTTTCCTTTGATGGGAAGAGTACGTGTATGTATTAATTAATTTGATCATGCTACAATTTGCAAGCAATGATAAATGTCCACTTGTGTTAATGAAATTGCATACTTTCTCTATGATTGATCCACGTGGAGTTACTAATTATGGTTCTGTCTATATTAATAACCGATTTCATTGGCATGCATTTTAATAGTAGTCACTAACTCACAATAAATATTCCTCCGTGTTTTAAGTTGAATAAAAAAAAAAAATTGTGTAGTTCTTTTCTTTAGAAGGATGGTCGAATTAATAGTAAATGAGTATGGTACAAAGTTTGTGTGGTAGGATGGTACTAGTAAAAACTCTAACTCTCAGGTATAGATGGTAATTCAAAGCATATTCAATATTAGATATCTGGAAGAAAAAAAAATGTCTATTATAAAAATGTGCATTATAAGTATGGATAGGAGCAGATATAATTATCAACAAAAATAAATGAATATGAATGTGAGTACAGACACTTTAGTATTTATCGGAGACAAATCTAGTGAGGGGCAGACATCGGTCCGATCTCTTTCTCGAATTCGAATTGGGACAAAACGTCTGATATAATAATATATTCAGTTGAGCTATACGTATATAGTATATTTAATTAATTATTTAATTTTAATATAATTTAAAATATGATTATCATAATAATATAATATTTGGTCTATTTTTTTTTTTAAATACTTCTTTAGTATCACTAGTGAGTGACATATTTCAATATTTTTTTGATTGTGTTAAAATAATATGATATTTTATGATTTAAAAATTTATTTTAATTCAAATACGGGTAATATGCACGAGTATGAGTACTTAGATATTCAAAAGATACATATACAAATATTAAGATTGATGCTAGCATGAATATGAGCCTTGATACAAGTATTTTTTCAAATTATAGTAGAGAGGCATGTACTATAGTACTCTACCCAGATCATACTCTGTGTTATCCTTACTCTCAAGTAAGTATGTGAGTGAAGTATAACTGTATGGTTGGAAGTGAGTACATGTACGGGCATGGAAACAACATTTATAAGGTGCATGTAGTTGTTGCTGACACACTTAAGCTCCTAGAATTTTAACTCTACTATATTTCTAGCACTGAAATCAAACCAATAACTTAAGATTAAATTAAAAGAGATTCGAACTATCTCATTAAAACACTCTTGACTACTTGTATAGAGACTAGGTAGCAACTATTTTGCCTAAATTTTTTAGTTAACTATTTAATCTAAATTTTTTAGACATAAAAATTGGATAGAGTCCAAAACAAAAAACTACTACAAACTTTAATGAAGAAATAAAATTGAATAACATCCTAAATCAACAATTAAGTAAGAGATAAAATAGTTATTCGAAATGCTACTTCAAATAGTTAGAGATGTCAAAACAAGTTACCCAACTTATTAGAAACTAATCCAAACCGACTTTAAAACTTTTATCAATTATAACTTCTTTTATTATTAGTCTTTTTAACTAAACCATTTACTATTATTTTATCCACTGCTTTTTACCAAATAAAAAAATTGAACCAAAATGAAGCTAATTGAACATTTTTGGTTTTTTAAAATATATATTTATCTGTTAATTATCAATCATCATGTATTCAATCATATGATTAAACATTCATTTGAACCATAATTAGAGATCTTGGACTTTGAAATGTCACACAAGTCGGTTTTTCAAGACATTTATTCATTCAGTGCTGCCCTACATATATTGGTATGGTATCCTAAAAGCGGTGAAAAAGAGCAAAAGCAAAAAGTGGGTAACAAGAACAATTCTCAAGTTTTTTTTTGGAACTGTCCATCAAAATCAAATCAACCAAAACATTACCGCGAAATAAGGAACAAGCTATTGAGCTTCGTCTCACTACACTGTATTGTCTCTTTTCCAATTCCAACATTTTCTCAACCTCTCCCATAATCTTTTTCAACCAACACATGTCTTAACACACCAACTTCTAATTGGGTTCTTAATTTTTCTCTTAAATTTCTTGTCTTTATAGTTTTTTATGACTGCCCTTTTTATTGTTGAACATTTTTCACCTTCAATTAACAACCTTTATTAAAAGGGTAGTGTAAGATCTAATTTTTTTTTTATATATGGTGGTTGAAAATTTGCCAACCCTTTAATGTTTTTATTGAAATTTTGGAAAAAAGCTTGAATTTTTTGCAAGTTTTTGTTGTTGAGTTGTTGAAAATGGAAGCAAGGATGAAGAAGTATAGGCAACAAGTGAGTCCTGAGAGGTCCAAAGTTTGGAAGGAAAAGTCTCCAAAGTATTATCAGAACAGGAAGGTTCCTGTTGTTTACTATCTTTGCAGGAATAGACAGTTAGAACATCCTCATTTCATGGAGGTTTCAATTTCTTCCCCTGATGGTTTGTTCTTGAGAGGTAAAAAGTTTTAATGCTAAAATTCAAAACTTTTTTGGAAATTTTTAGTTGTTTGTGTTTTTTTAAGGATTTTGTTTGTGTGTAGATGTGATTGATAAACTTGATGCTTTGAGAGGTAGAGGCATGGCTTCCTTGTATTCATGGTCTTGTAAGAGGTGAGGAACTTTCTTTTATTGGTGTTCAATTTTGTATGGTGAGAAACATAAAGATACAAAAGAATGATTTTGAGACTTGATAGATTCTGTACTAATCCTTTGTTTCTCTATTGAAATCTAAGTTACGTAATAATTTAAGAAATGAAAGTAATTAAACTTAACTAGATGTATCAGTGTAGTTTCGGTGGCTAACATGGACATATGTTGAACCCCAGACACACTTTCATTTTGAAATGTTATACATAGATTCTAAGAAATTCGAGGTTGCTTAAAGGTTATTATTGTAGTTGGATGAAGCAATCAAGTTTGTTGGGATTATTGTTGATGTTTTATTGAAGTGGCCAAATTGTTTGTGTACTTATGTATTCATCATATTTGTTTATAATGATATGTAATATAGAAGCTACAGAAATGGATATGTGTGGCATGATCTTAGTGAAGATGATATAATTCTACCTGCACATGGTGATGAGTATGTCCTCAAAGGTTCTGAGTTGTTTTGTGAATCAAATTCAGGTGAATAATATTATGAATCTTGTGTTGTTTATTTATCTTCACACTTGTGTTTTTACTAAATCATTGTCAATATTCAATTTTTGACTCGCAGACCGGTTTAGCCCTATTAGAAATGTGAAACTAGAGAGCCTAAAGCGGTTGCCGGAGCCGGTTTCATGTAGGAGCCATGATGAGGCTTCTTCCTCTTCTAGCATGAATGAAAGAGAGGGTAGAAACTCTCAAGAAGATGAGATTTCTCCAAGACAAGATACTGGTTCCTCCGATGTTTCGCCCGAGTCTAGAGCCGGAAAGAATGATTCTCAAAGTTTACCATTGACAGAATACAAAATCTACAAGACTGATGGATTGGCAGATGCTTCAACTCAAACCGAAGAATGTGTTAGTGGATCTCAAACACAGAAAACTTGTACTAGAGGTGTATCAACCGAGGATCGATTATTAGAATGTGATTCTGGATGCCATGAAATATGTGAAACTCAAGTGACACAAGTGAAAGTTGATTCAAAAATCGGTAGGAATGTTGTTTCTCCTCCTATCTCGACTTCGAGTCCATCGTCTTCTGGAGGGAAGACCGAAACTTTGGAATCACTTATAAGAGCTGATGCAAGTAGAATGAATAGCTTTAGGATCCTAGAAGAGGATGGTATTCCAATGCAGACCAATACAAGATTGAAGGCCTCAAATTTGCTGATGCAATTGATCTCGTGCGGGTCTATATCGGTGAAAAACCACAGTCTTGACCTTATTCCTTCCTATAATGCAAGATTTTCGCATTCGAAATTTCCATCCCCATTGTTCTCAACTTCTGTTATGTTGGGGGAATTAGACTGCATAGGAGGGAATCCAAAGGCGATGAGTCTCAGAATGGATGACAAAGAGTATTTTAGTGGGAGCTTAGTCGAGTCTAAAACGGCAAACGAAGAAAATGGACATAATGTTCTTAAACGCTCTTCTTCCTTCGAAGCTGAGAGGTAAGGTTTTGCTTTTCAACTCTTTATTTTTGCATGTTACAACTGAACAAGTTAGCTTTTGAGAGAGATATTGCTTCCTTTTCCAAAAATTATGGCACCAACAGTAGTTCTAAATTGTGGTTACGCTTCAAACCATGATATTGTGACAAAATACGGGTAAATGTGGCTTATGCAGCTATAATTGCAGTCACAATGTTAATATGGAGATATCTAAAACCATTAAATTGCGGGTGCAGACCACAATTTACATTCCTTTATGCTGGAAGTTATTACCAAAGTCAAATCTCAGATGCAATGACCAAACTTTGCAGCTCTACTTTCATATTTTGATTATGCTTTCACTTATGTTAAAAAATTTACATATCACTTTAGCATCTTATTGGATAAAAAAACAGTTTAAGATCTTCTATCCTTCTAATCACTTTGTCAGCTCTGAATTTGTTTTATAGTAAAAGATTCTAAAACAGCCCTTGTGAATGTCTTTGTCTTTCTTTTGCAGGTTGCTTTTTAAAGCTAAACAATATTTAATGGAAAAAAGTGCTTTAAAATGCTTGTTTAAAGCTAAACCAATATTTAATAGTATATAAGTGCTTTAACCTGTTTGTTTAAATCTTTGTTTATGCTTGAATGGCAAGATGTCTAAAGGAGTTAAGGGAACTTCATACTCATTGCTTTATAATGAATATATCATTCTAAAGGGAAAACATAGATTTCATTACAACTTTCAATATCAGACAGTGACACACTCCACAGGGGGAATAAAAGTAAGCAATAAAAAAGAATAAAAGCAAAAGGCCTAGACAAATGGAGATTTTGATCCTCTTGTGTTTTTTTCTTCTTTATATTTTCCCATCTCATGAAGTCATGTGGACTAATAGAGATGAATAGTATTTATCATTATCTTTTATAGCTGTCTTTTGAAACAACGTTGGAGATAATGCCAAGATTTGATGATATAGTTTGCAGCACTGGCATTTGATATGGAAACTTCATGAGACTAAGTAGCAACTTTATTTTAGTGTTTCTAAATAAACATTGTACTTATAGAATTCTTTTTTTAATAATGTCTATCCTTTAATTTCAATGTGTAAGCTCTTGCTTGAGGTTTTGACTTGGAATAACACCCTTTTTTTGGATAAACAACTTAAGCACTTATCATATAAGTGCTTATGTGTAAGTTATTTCTATAGCTAAAAACAAAAAAATAAAGGCAAATGGTTTTCATATACACTCTCCAGTTTTTTATACAAGTAAAAAGGTACATTTACTTGGACCAAATAACGGGAGTAGTAAGCTATAAATTTATTTTTATAAGCTACCCTGGAGAAATTGTGAAAATAAGCCGAAAACAACTTATAGACATGTTATAAGTTGTTTTCATAAGTTTTCTCAAGCAGTCTTACAAGTGCTTATGTCAGTAAATAAACTTAAATAAGTCAATACAAACAGGTCCTATGCTTATGTTCTTACATCACATGTTGCTGAAAATGACTTAGGATCAAGAATTATTGTGTCTGCCTATGTGGATTCATCTTTTGTAATTTTGCAATTGATTTTGATAGGCATGTGATAGATGTACACTTTAGTCATCACATCCTTGCCAATGTTTCATCTGTCACAAAACTTGTACACAAATTTGCAGGACGAGTAAAGAGTTGAAATCACAAAACATGGAAGAATCATCATCATTGATAAATTCAAATTGTAGTTCACGGCCAGCTAAGGCTTCTCCAATGACAAAGCCCTCAAGTGAATCCATTAGATCTCCTATTTCTGACGGGCCAAGAAACTCCGCGGATAGAATTACCAACTCGGGCATATCGTCAGTACCATCCAACGGTAGCAGGAAAAGCATCACTGGACATTCATCGGAGAAAAAGCAATCTTCAAGGCTAGACTCATTTAGAGAAGAGAAGGTGTTCAAAATCGAAGAAAGTTAAGCATTAACATCATCTTTTTTCCAATTATTTTCTTAAAACATAAAATACTTAAGAGTTTAATGGAGATATTCTGTCAAGAGTAAATTAGTTTTACACCAGTATCCAATGAGAATTCATCATATTGCAACATAATCCCACTTTGTAACCGCATCTTAAAATAACAGCATAATACTGAATTCTCATTAGACATCAGTATAAAATTAGTTTACACTGACGGTGTACGTGTACGTGTACGTCCTCTTTTCTCAAATACTTGATATTTTCAATCATTGATTGACAAGTTTGATCTTAATTCAACAGGCTAGCTTCTGGAGCTCGAGTTATAATCCAATCTAAACCATATTCCAACACAAACACCATATAGCTCTTAAAAATTTATGTTTCATAGGTTTGGCAACTAGAAGAAAAAAAAGGCAGTATTTTTTTGCTTTTGGTGAAATGCAACATGATGGTGTGTGTAATTGTATGTATATCTGTGTATGTTCACATGTTATATTCCATAATCTACAAAGTGAAAATGTTGTGACAGATTACTCACTGCAAAGTGCAGTGTGTGGTCCCAATTTTATGTGCTGGTTATAGGAACTGCTATCTGAAATGAAGTGATTGCACAATTTTTTTGTAACTACAGATACTATATACTTTTACATTTTCTGCTTTTGTTTCTTTCAAATTATTGTCTTGCCACTTTGTTTGCACCCTCAAGGTTAAAATGTGCTCAGAAAAATATAAGTTATGTGTCATTTTCTAACATCTTAATAGTAGTTAGATATATTATTATTTTAATAAATAATTTAGATTTCAATATATTTTATGATTTAGTGGGGGGATACCACTTGTATCCTATTCCAAATCCAATGTTTTGAATTAAGTGAACTATAGTTAGGTCAAGTATTTTGTCTTTTTTAGTTTATTAATTATCTAGTTTTTTTTGTTTGTTATTATATTGTAAATATGATGTTTTTATTGCCATTTAGTAGTGACTAATTTTTATTAGAGAATACGTGGAGCACACAAAGTGAGTTATGTCCTTTTAATTGAATGTTTTCCTTACGTAATAATTAGGAATTGAACCCCTAATCATTTAATTAAGAGGCTCAAATTTCTTATAACTTGGACTAGTTTATTGTTGGTGAACTCTGATTTTTTTTTTAATTAAAATTTAAAGTAAAATAATTTATGATTATATCCCTCCTACACTTGTAAATAAATTTTAGTTAAGTACTTATCTAGATTCCTAATCGCAAATTATTTAAATGTTCAAGAACTATTAAGTTAAATTAATTTCAAAGCCTAATTACAAATTATTGATAAACTTTTAGATCTAATTACACTTTTTTAATTAGAGACTTGTTTAAAACCTTCAAATAGTTTAAGACATACAGAATGATCTTATTACTTAAAGGGTTGACTTAGTTAGGTGATGGAAATGAATAGAATGGCCCGTGCTTGCACCAGTCATCAAAGAAAATGGATATAATAGAAGAAAAAATAATTATTTTATTTGTAAAATATGACTGCTCTTGTTTCTAGAACTAGACCTAGCTTTTGGAAAGAAAAATAAAATAGTTTATATTATTTTGTTATTATGGTCTTACATTAAGCACACTATTTATTTTACTATGGCAATGTTCTTAATAAGTTTAATGTCAATATCTCAATTGGTAGTCTATTTTTTCAATTGTAATTTAAACAATAAAATCATAATTTCACATAGTATAAGTTTTCATTTTTTTTCTTGGTAATATAAATTTAACATCAATTGAGATACTGTAAAAACAAAAAACTGTTGTCAAATGGATTAGTAATTTATTTGATTAAAATAATATAAACTACAATATTCGGTCTTTTAATTTGTATGAAAATAATATATTAAATTTATCCTTTATATTTGTAGATGATTATACTGATGATTTAAATTAAAATTAGTGAAACTAAAATCTAGAATTCTTTCAATTTTTTCGATAAACTCATAATTTTAAAGAGGTTTTGATTACAATAATCATAAGAATATAAATTCTTCAATCAACTTTAAAAAAAAATAATCGAATCAGATAGAATTTGAATGAGACACATGTTAAATTTTTTAAAATTAAGCACAATTATCTCTAATCAAAATCATACAATTATATGAAAATTTATTATTTTAAATTTATTATTTTGTTCTTTATATGATTAAAAAAAAACTTATAATAAAATTTTAAAAATATTTAATTAAAAATAATTAAAATGAAGCTTAGCTGACACTATAAAGTTACAAATATAAAAAAAAAACTTACTTAATATAAGAAATCTTAGAGGTAATATTTTCATATAACTTTAACATGTATTTTACTTAAAAATAAAATAAAAACGGACCAAGCTAGGCACGTGCCAGCGTCACCCAAACTGTTGTCTCACACGCCCCTTCTCGTGCCATCCATGTTCTTCATTTTCAAACACTTATTTTTTCTAAATTTGATTTTAGTTATCTAGTTAGTGATATGGAAAATAAATAAATATAAACTTTTTTATAAGTATTAAATTAATGATGAGGTTTTTTTTACTTTAAACTAAACAATATTTTATTATCATATAAAATAGAGTACAAAAGTATCATATGATTAATTTGATATTTCAACTATTTTGATATCTCAAATCAATCACTTATTATTTAAAACACTCTAAAATATTATTAAAAATAAAATAGAATAGAAAAATATAAAATTTATGGGGCTATATCAAAATCTAAGAAAACAATATTAAGAAATACAAACTACTGAATCATTAGAAATCTTATCAGAAAAATTCATTATCATAAAACAACGATGAAAGAAAAAAATGGTGCAGTAAACATTTATAAAATCAACTGGATCTAAATATAGAAACACCAATTATATTTCTATTTGAAAACATCTTAAATATTAGAAATAAATGTTTCCCAATAAGGAGTATTAACAGTTTGAAGTCCCAAATTAATTTATGAACACATTAATTACCCTATCAGAGATAATAAATCTTATTTTTTTAACTCTTTCAAAACAATTTAAATTATCTATTTCTTTCGTAAAAGAGATAATTTAATTTTTAAGATTTGATAGCTCAATTGATTAATGGTTAAAGAGTTAAAAGGGTCAAAGTTAAAACTTGACGAAGGAAAAATTACCAACTTATTTAACGACACGTATATTTGTACATAAAAAAAATTTTGAAGGAGTGAAAGGACAAGAGTTCAAACGTTAGTGAAGAACAAAATTACTAACTTAACTAAAATACTAATATTTATCCACAATTGTTTTTAAACCATCTATGTCTTTTTATTGTGTGTAGGTAAAATGATAAAGGCATTTGTCGATCTGACCAATTTTGGAACTCGTATTATATACACATAATTTTATCTTTTAGAACCAGTAAATAAAATCATTTTAAAATTTTAAAGCAAGATGACTATTTAACTATATTCTAGCTTGATTTCATTAACAAAATCAAGTTTATTTGTTATAGACATATTCAACCATGCACATCTCAATATATATAAATACTTATTAAAAATTAATAAAATACAGTAGCATAATTATAAAAAGTAATTGAATGTATATGTACAACTTTTCAATACCGACCATAAATACCAATTAAAATTAAATAAACATTTGTCATCCACAAATTTATATATATATATATATATATATATGAAATCAAAATAAATTATATTGTAGCAAAAAGCTTGATTTCATTAACAAAATCAAGTTTATTTGTTATAGACATATTCAACCATGCACATCTCAATATATATAAATACTTATTAAAAATTAATAAAATACAGTAGCATAATTATAAAAAGTAATTGAATGTATATGTACAACTTTTCAATACCGACCATAAATACCAATTAAAATTAAATAAACATTTGTCATCCACAAATTTATATATATATATATATATATATATGAAATCAAAATAACTTATCTTGTAGCAAAAAAAATCAAAAAGAATTTTTCTGTTTATTTTTGTCATTAAAAGTTATGATGTGAAAAATTAAATAAACATGTGACTTTTCACGTAAATTTCATTATCAAGGTATAAGTTGCAGATGAAATCCGTGAGGTAAATATATTTTACATAATTGAATCTCATGGTAATAATCATACACTAAAATGTCTGAATTTAACATATCATATAAGTTTCCAACTATGTGACATTAATTAATGAATAAGTGAGACATATATATACAATAGAATGTCACATATATTTAATGTATATCATACTTTTTAGAAATTAACATACGACTATTTTAACGGATCATTGCAATTTTAAGAATGTATATTTGTAATTCATAAACTATTTTAAGATACCAAACTCATAATTTCTTACTAACAATTATACAACCCCTAAACCCCCTTCGAATATTTCACACTAATTGGTTTATTTTTTTAAAATTAAAAAAATGTGAGGGATATATGTCATTATTTTCACACATGATTCCTTTCACACAAAATAAATACTAGTATACTATTCAGTGATGCTGACCAAAACTGGTTATTTATTCCCAAAAAGAAATTGCAATGATCGGAAAGTGACCCTTAATGTAACAATGAGCTATGCAGTGACGCTGGCTTTCATTTTTTTTTTTTAATAAGCAAATTAAAAAAATTAATTTATTGAAACAAATAGAAATCTTTTTCTTTAAGTAAATAAAGCTAAACCTTTTTTCTACTCAATAAAGCTAAACTTTTATTTTTAGCACATAATGTAGAAAGATATGAGATATACATTGAGTTAAGATTAATATATATATACAAGTTGAGAATTGCATGCTCATGCACATGCTGTCGGCTATATGGTGATATAAAACTAATTAATAAATAATCATATATATGGATAAACCTGGAGAGAATCAAAATCACCTTCACCTGATTCAACCATTTCTAGAAATACATAAAAATAAATAAATAATAATTATTAATATTATAAAGCTAGTTAAATAAAAAGCATGACGTGAAAGTGATATATTATAAAAAGAAAATCTGAAGAGAATGGTTATATAATGATAATTGCAATAACTTATATATACTTACAACTTGCCAAAGTTGAAAAATTTAGATAGGATCAAATTTATTTATGTAACCTCCAATCTTAAATATAAGTAATTTTATCAACAAAAAATAGTGTTACTCATTAGCCATCACTCTTGAAAATCAATTGAATTATTGCAAACATCCAATATTGGAACTCTCTTAATGTTATATCGATCTTTCAAACTATTCTCAAGAAGATCTTTAGTTATTAATTTATTAATTCATACGTTCGCAACATGCATCCTTTACCAAACCTTGGACACTTATAGTTATTAAATACATACAGAACGGATTATTTATATTTGAATCATATATTAATTCAAGACAGTTATATTGAATTGTGAGTGTATTTATATTTATATTTATATAATAATGATTATTTGTGTTGATTTTAGTAATAAATTAAGTTTTATTTATTAAAATATTCTTATTGATATTAGTTAATGGAATAACTAAACAACATTAAAATATAATAAATTAGTTAAAGTAGATAAGTAAGACACTTATTATAACATAGAGAAAATACTATATTTTTAAATGGTCGATTAGGCACTCTCATTTTGATTTTAGAATTTTTGTTTTCAAAATATAAAGTTAGAATGCAAGCTATTTGATTTTGATCCAACAATTTGTATAGTTAATTAGTAGTATTATATATTGAGAGAATTCTTTGGTATGTATCCGAAAATAGTTATTGGTACTCCTTATTAAGACAAAACCTAAATTATTGTTAGGTACAAAATCGAACTCCCAATTTGTTTTTAGTGAAAGGAGTCTTATTAGAATAAAAAGTGCATTGTTTATAAATTACAATTAACATTAATTGAATGTGTGAAACTTTTTAGTGCGCCAGAACTTCTAAAATTTTCTATCTAATTTAATTTTGATAATTAATTAATAATAGTAAACACTAGTACTTTATAATTTGGAGATTAACTTTGTATCTAAAATTAGTTGAAGTCATGTAATTTTCTATCATTTATTTATAGTTTAAATATTTAATATTTTCACGTAAGTTCGTATTTTTCTCATTTTAGTTTATGTAAATTTTTTTTTTTTAAATTTAAATTACGTAAATTCAATTTAGTTATAAAATCATTCTGACCGTTGGTTAGTTGCTGTTAAAAAAAATTTATGTGACAAACAAAAAAGTGACGTGATAAAAATCGGTTCCCAAATAGTATATTTATGATCTAAAATATTTGATAACTAGTATATTTATGAGACTAAATAAAAAATTTTAAAAAAATGACGAAACTTAAAATATGAAATCTCTTTTTTACTTATTTTCCTTTGTGCAACCTAAAATCTCATATATTTCATATATTTCAGCTATTCTCAAATCTTTATTTGCTTCTCCTTTTTTTTTTCAACATGTCCAAAAAGAAATACGATTTCAATTTCCCTTGTATGAATGCTCCAGATGTTATTGAAGAGGAAACTTTACCTTATCATCAATATCAATTGTCACAAATTGAAAGTGATACTATTAATGTGACTAAGGGTAGTTTTGTTATGGTGCCTAACTAGTTCTTGTAGACTACTCTAAAAATATGTTCTCTAAAATGTTAATTTTTTTTTTGTGCATGTTTAAATTGGGTTGAACTGTCGTTTGTTTTATTTATTTATTTATCATTGAGTATTTTTTTTTTTCACCTTGTATTATGTTGCTTTGCATTATATTAAATTCAATCTCTATATATTGTTCCAGTAACATATGAATAGTTTGTATAATGAAGGATACGCAGAATGTTCTATGTACATTATTGGTGCACCTCTGGACTTTCAAAATGATTGAACAGGATTTGGACGACATAATTGGATGAAGAAGAAGGAAATAAAGATTTGAGAATAATTGAAATTGTATGTTGCACAAAGAAGAAGAAGAAGAAGAATAAACACTCAAATTTTAGGTTTTACAAATTTGGGAGTACTCGTAAATATACTTATTATTAAATAATATTGTCATATCAAAGATTGCCATTAAGGATGAGTATAGGTCAGACTAATCGATGGGAACTTATGGCTTAGCCTACATCAGACCAACCTTTTTTCTTAACAGATAAGGCAAATATTTCTAAAAAAAACTTATTTAGTTAAAAATGTCAAGTTATAGGTCACTTAATAAGTTTTTTAAGCCTATTAAGACGACTTATTTAAATAAATATAAATAATATTTTTTTACTACTATATATAATTATTATATTAAATTTTGATATTTTTGTAATATATTCAACTTTTAGTAATTTATGCATATTAACTTCATTTAGTTTTTGACATATTTAAATGTATTATTATAAAATATAACTTAGTATAATCTATATAAAGTCATATTCTTCAAAATATGATGTTAAATATCAAAATATAACTGAATTTTATCGATATATTAACTCGTTTATCTATTTAAAGATATGTTTGATTATTTATTCAAAAATGTTAAAATGAAATAGGCTTTTTTAAGTAGGTCTAATAGGTTATACTAAACTTCTATCAAGGTCAAACTAAGGCCTAAAAAGTAAGTTTATGATAGGTCACAAGTCAGACTTAGACTTTGAATTTTTTGACAGGTCAGACTTAGATATAACAAAGTTTAACTCGACCCAGTCTATTCTCACCTATAACTAGCCAAATATCATTTATCTGATTGCTACATAATTGTTTTTTAACAACAATTAATAGGCATTGATTTTAAAATTAAATTGAAGACAGGTCAAATATTTAAACAATTATTTATTTTGTAAGTGTTTTAAATGTTGTATTTATTCTGTCTTTTATAAGTATCAATACCTACCATTTCTCGTAGGAACTACAGAACTCTCCTTAATTTATTACATTTTCAAAAAAGATAATTATTTATTGTCAAAATTAAAATAAGGGTGGTCTAATATGATCCTAATTTAAAAGATAAATTTCACGATATTTAATAAATTTTAATAAAATATTATTTTTATTTTTATAAAATTTATTTTTTTTATAATTAAAAATAGTAAGTGTCCACGTTTAAACATTTTTTAAGCTGGCCCTATTAAACACACACTTAAAATAATATACCTGAGTATAATGCATTAATTAGGACTCATATTATTCCATTCACACCAAAACTATTAATTTTCTATATATATATTTCTACTAAACCTCTCAACTATATCCAATTCCACCATGGACGAAATGAATGTTCACCAAGACTCACTAGAGTACACCAATAATTTTGAGCTACACGATTTTGTCGACGATCCAAACTTCGATCAATTTATCGATTTAATTCGAGGGGAGAATGAAGATGCAATATGTAACTTCGGTTCTAACCTTATCAATGATTGCTTCATTGATAATCATCACCTTATTTCAAGTCCTATAAACCCATTATTTGATCACAATATTAATATCAATAATAATAATAATAATAATATTGTGAATGTGTATGATCCAAGGTGTACCACAATTTCCTCTTTGTCTTGTTTTGATGGAGAGATAAAGGGAGAAGGAGAGGAATCTTCAGGAACAACAAATAATGTTGATGGAAAATCTAGGGCTAAAAGTGATAGATCCAAGACTCTCATTTCGGAGAGAAGGAGGAGAGGTAGAATGAAGGATAAGCTTTATGCATTGCGTTCTTTGGTTCCCAACATTACTAAGGTAATTGTGTGCCCCTATTTTCATTGATTAGATTATTTAATTAACCTAATAAAATTGTTATTGAACTTTTTCTTAATCAAGACCTTGTTGGAGATTTAAAATGTTTTATGAGATTAGTTTAGTAGAACCACACCTAAATTTCTAAGTAGGGAGAATGTGTATATGGATATATATAGGTTTTTATTAACCTATCTAAACCATGTTAAGTTGCAAAAAAAAAATTTGTGGGGGTTAAATTTTTATAATTTCGTTTGCAGCAACATTTAGCTATATAAAATTTATCTTTAATTTCGTCAATAAGTGTTAAAGACATCAAATTTAGTAATCAATTTAGATTTTTATTATTTTTGTTGTTATTTCAACATTTTTTTTTTGCCTAGTAGGGTTGCTATTTTGAAGTTTTCAATAATCTAGGATGGTTGATATTAACTTAGAGAATGAAAAGTGTAATGTAATAAGCATATAATTTAAATTTCAACAGATGGATAAGGCCTCTATAATTGGAGATGCAGTATCATATGTGCATGACCTTCAAGCACAAGCTAGGAAGTTGAAGGCTGAGGTTTCAGGACTTGAAGCATTATCAGTCACTAATAATTATCAAGGATCAATTAACAACACCATTAATGTTCAATTCACTCATAACAACTATCCCATTTCCATGAAAATTTTACAGGTTTGTATATATCACCTCTCAACTCTATATTTTTTTCTTACTCTCTGAATTCGATGTAATTTAAGTCTAGCCAATTAAATCCGTATAAAGAAAAAAAAATATTTTTAAATCTCTTTTCTTGTTTATGTAAAAATTTAAATTTGTTACAAAATTTTATAGAGAAAACACACGAAATCTCACTAAATTTATCACTAAAATTTAGTGACAAGACAATTAGAGGCAAAAAAAATTATTTTTTTTATATGTTGCTATAATTTTGTTTTTCTAGTAGTTATGGGTCTATATATATAGATAATACTATATATCTTAACATTTGTGCATGGTGCTATGTAGATTGACATGTTTCAAGTGGAAGAAAGAGGGTATTATGCAAAAATATTATGCAATAAAGGAGAAGGGGTAGCTGCTTCTCTTTACAAGGCTCTTGAGTCTCTTGCAAATTTTAATATTCAAAATTCAAACTTGGCTACACTTAATGACAATTTTCTACTTACATTTACATTGAATGTAAGTTATTTTCCTTTCCATCCAATTCATTGATTATAGGATCATTAATTTTGTTTTAATATTTGTTTAATGATTTAGTCATTGATGTGTTGAAAACAGGTAGAAGGTTCTGAACCAGAAATTAATCTTCAAAATTTGAAGCTATGGGTGGCTGGTGCTCTTTTGAACCAAGGCTTTGAATTCATGCCATCCTTTCATACTTGAGTCATTGCATGAAGTATATACCACGTGAAGATTGCTAGAAAAAAATTGAATGATAAAATTTGAGATAAATTTTATATTATTTTGCTTCTAATTTACACCTTAATTTAATTTTTTTTTGAAGTATGATATGCATCTCTCGCACTATTTGTCAACTATATATATGAGCAAATAAAACAATAACATCACAACATATTGTTGTGACACATTAATGCCGTTCATTCTGAATAATTAATCTCCAATTTTCAAAACAAATAACTGTACTCTATTTAGATTAAATTTTACCGCTATTATTGCATCATATAATAGTGGTAAAAAAATAACGATGGATACAAAGTTAGCCAAAAATAAACCCCACAGACAATATTTACGTGTTAATACGCAAGTTCATCTTAAAAATATTTCTTGCTCACAAAAGAAAATTTGATTTCATTGCGACAATAAATTGATTGAAAACTAATAAACTACCTACAAAACAGAATTTTTGTAAAGATTGAGTTATCTTTTGCATATGAATGTAAAGATTAATCTCTCAAGTTGAATAAGATCACATGGATGATAAAGTTCTTCATCTATAATTTCCATGTTGTTAAATTCTCAATGTCAAATATGAACTCGAAATTACTTTTTCTGTTTAACTCTCTAGCTCTTGAACTCAAAATAACTAATTACACTAAAAGAGAATCAATAATCATGACAAATCCCTATTTAAGCGACATCACCTAACATTGATTCCTAATGTATCAAAAGGAAATTTATATTAGAAAAACTAATGATTGATTAGATTGAATTTATTATTATATTATTCCATATAGAAAACAAAGTAACTTAGTTCCGACATTCATGTATATGAAGACATCTTCATGTAAGTCAACAATATTTTAGATGTCCTTCTATTACATGAGATCTTCTAATGTTCGCTGGTCGAGAAAGTAGGATGCATGTAAGTCAACAATATTATATTAAATAGATCTCATTGATCCTCTTTTATTTCTTATTGATGCTCAAGGTTTGATTCGGTGGACTAGGGATAAAACATTTCAAAATTTAATATTTCTTGATAATTGTAAGTGAAGAATACAATTAGATAAAAAAAAGTTTTCTGGTATGGCATTCTGAATTATTGTTTGTGCTTTATGTGAAGAAGATTTGAACTTTGAAATATGTTTATCTTATTTATTTCACTTGTTCATGATCTTCCGGTCACATTAACTTAAAATGCTTTGGACCATTATCTATAATAATAGAAAATGTTATCGACAATTGGTATAGCATGTGGATTGATCCCTTTTGTTGATTAGTAATAGTTTAATACTCCTTCTTATCTTAATTGTAAACAAAAAATTAAATGAATTTTGTCAAAATATGTCATATATATTTGACTTTTTGTTTATATTTAACACCAAAAGATGTAGTTACAATTATTTACGACTGGTTTTAGACATGTTATGAACCATAGTCATGGTTGGCAGCAAAATTAAGAGTACCTTATCTTTTTCAGATTGGTGTAGTTATCCCTTAAATGTAAACAGATTTTAATGGAATGTTACTTCTACTCTTTAATATCAATAGGAAATACAAATCCCTTTTTAGTCTCTTTAATATAGAGTTGCTTATCGAAAAATAAAAGGCAAATATTAATACAATCAAGTAGAATTAAACTAATACAAAGAACACAGGGCAAGTTTTCACAAAGACCACCTTCAGGCTCCTTTTACACGATTTTTCAGCACGTTTGATGATCAGCAAGCTTACACTAAGACAAGAACTCAACACTGAAACAAATTTGAGATCACGCAATAACATTATATCGTATTAAATCCCATTCCACGGCTTACATCTCCCTTGAAATAGAGTTAAAGATCCTTGCTTCTACCTTTCACCCTTTTGGTATAATTATGCACAGGACCAATATCAATGTTCTGTGTTTCACATTGAAGAGCAACATCTTTACATAAAAGGCAATAAATAACCAGTGCCTTGGTTACATGATATTCTATGCAGCAGATGACGCCATCCATCCTTTCATCAACAACTTTGTGGGGTTCGCCTGCAAGAACGGTTTCAGCTTGGCGTAAGTCTGCGGCAGTTGGAAATTCAATGGTAGAAAGGTTTAGTGGTAATTAATCACATGAAAATAAACAAGATCTCGGTTCCAATAATCCTTAAGGAGGTCCAGGGAGCCTGTGATACCAAATAAAGCGGTTCTTTTACAAGTAATTCAAATAACAATTTCCAATTAGCCGAGATACATAAAAGTAACAAGCCATCAATCAACATTTCTACCATCTTTGCATGATTCAAGAAACTAAATTTTTTTGTTCTATTAATTATTTATTTATTTTGTTGCAGCAAGCCTCCAGTGTTGATTGAACATATTAAACTAGTCAAATTACTACCAAGATACACAACTTTACAGTCAGGATTCAGGCAGGCTAAAGAGAAAATCTTCCATAACAAGTGAAGTCCTTTTAGAGAGAGAGCCACTGAGTAAATAAATATAAAAATATAAGAACAACATTAAAATATGTACCATTACTAGCACAATTTTAGGTCTCTGGTTATTGATGTACAAATCTCAGACTCCCCCCAATTGTAGAATGCTTTCATTTGGTAGTGCAGTCCAAATAAATTCAGACAGCAATCTTTGATCCATGGATTTGCATTTATGATTTTTCTACACAAGGTTATACAAAGAGCAGATGAACATACTAGAAAGTCATCCAAATTTCAAAAGGCTGTTTAAAAAGCTGGCCAGTAAGTATAAATAGTTCACATTACCATACCTTACTATGACTAAAGCGTGTCATTCCATGCTACCAATTCATGCCTGAAAGATGATGTATTCGACTACTCTATGAGTTTCCATTACAGCTCAGGAATTCCATTATAGACCATACTCGTCATCCACAAAAGTTCCTTGTCCTGCTGACACATCTAATTGTAAGTTTACATATGACCTAGTAGCAAATTGTATTAAAAATTATAATTCAAATAATATGATAATGTGCATCCAACAAAAACTACCCAGAAACATCATAAACACAATTATTTCACTGATGACCACAATTAAACACATTAATTCAACCAGCACAAATGACATAAGTCTGATTTGAGACATTAATCCCTCAGCACAGCACATCTGATGTTAATTTTTATTGCGAGTAAACACAAGCACGTGTAATCATTCTGTGCAAACAATAATTTTGATTTCTTTAATATAGTGCATCTAGTTTCGCAGATGACTATTGCAAGGCGCATATATGTCCCCATTAAATTTCCAAAACATAATGTCAGCTAAGAGGAGGAGGGGGAGTTGAGCTTCACCTGAGTTTTGGATCAGCTATTGAGATCCTTTCATTTACTTTCTAAATAGGCCACTCATAGATTTAGACAGCTTTTACAGTGTTTGATATCCCTCATCACTGCTCCCTTTGGACAACATCTGCAGTACTGTGCCCTTGGCAATCCAGGCAGTCATTTCTGGCTGTTGTTCAAAGGGGTTAAGAGGATGCTTGTTTCCATCTTCAAGCTGCACACCATACACAAATGGTAGTTTAAGGGTAAGGAAACTCTCTGGTGGCAAGATCACTTGACATCCAAGGCTAAACTGCAATTTTCGTTCACGATCTGGAACGGATGGAGGCAAACATGACGTCTACAAGGACAAAACATGTGATCATTAAACAATCGAGAAGAATAACAAAAAGTATAGCTATTTTAATAAAATTTTAGAAGTCCAAACTACATGCACAAAATGGATTTAATCAAATATCCCCAAGACACATAAATTTAACACCGATAAGAAACCCATTCAGGGATAGCAACTAATAAATCTTAAGTAACTCTAAAAGGTTTCCCAGTTAGCTGTTGATTGTGCAGAATCATGGTTGAAGTGATTCCAGCAAAACCAATTACAAAAAGAAACAATGGTGTTCAACAAACAATACGGGTGTGTTTGGCCAAACCTTTTCTTGGCTTAAAACCTAATCTAAAGGTAAACCTAAAAATAAGACCGTTAAAAGTAAAGTTAAAACTGTTTGATGATTTTAGCTTTTTGTAAATTTAAAAGATAGTTTTATGCTAACAGATGTTTGGTAAAACATTTTTAACCTCTTATCTTCTCAAAATTTATCAACAATTAAGAAATTATTTAACAAATAGAAGACAAACATACTCTACATATATCAACACAACTTGGGCCAACAGTACACACACCAGAAGGTAGTATTTGACTATTTTCCAACTTTTTTCTTGGTGACATATTTCTCCCAACTTAAAACAGCAATCTTTGAGATGTATAACTGTTATCTACCCAAGTCTTTAGCATTTAAACATGTGAATTTTTCTTAAATCACATTCAAATATCCAGGAAATGCACACTAAAAGAAGAAAGACATACCTCAAATTGCACAACAGGGCATGTTGCTAGTACTAAAGGAAATGCTGGTGTGACCTACAGCAATATCTATATATTAGGTGGCTAATAATAATAATAATAACAACAATATCACATATAATTATTATCTTAACATGAAAATAAACTGAAAGCAAAATCAACCACCAGAATTAATGCTCAACTAACAAAAATTAGGGGAAGGGGGTAACTTAGATCAAGTCTTTTATATCACCATCAAATTATCTGCATGTCATGTCTGATTTGAGAACTTGATGCAAGTTCTTTTCCTTTATTTCAAAGAAGAAAACCAGTCTTTACAAAAAGGTTGAAAGTATTTCATTATCCACATGGTGGTGTCTTTCTTTAACAGTATAACAAGAATCAATTTTGTTAGAGAAACTGGTTTGCCGTCCAAAAATGATTCCTTACCTTGAAATACATCCAAAGAAATTTGGTATATCTTATTCAATATAAATGAACTAAGGTAATGAAGATGAAACCAAAGTTTAATAGGTGATATAACATTTTTAACATAAAGCAAGTCGGCAAAAAGTGTAGTTTGCGTACATAGTGTAAAACGCAAAAATCAAAAGGAAAATTGTGCAATATCCATTGGTTTATAATTACAATAAGAAGACAACTCAGTAAATCATTAAACACACCAAAGTGAGAACATGTTTTAGTATTAAAATGAATTAAAGCTAATAGAAAATTAATTTAATGCTTATAAGAGTAGCAACTCATACCACAAAAATCCTTTTAAGCTGTGAGATACCACTGGCAAACTTAACCTCTGCTGTATCCTTCTTATACCTAGAACGCCTGCAGTGAGGACAGATCATATAGATCGGCAAATTTCGGTTTAGCATGGAGAATGCAAGCTCATCACCACCCATGTTAATAGCTTGAAGATCCCCTCCGGAATCTTTCATAAGATTGGGGGGGTTTGCCAATATATTCACAGATGTCAAATTTTTTTCTTTCAGTGGAATAGAAGTATATATCAGTCCATCAGCATTCAGATCACCATTAGAAATAATTTCATTTGATTTGCCCACGTCTCTTTCCTTATTTATGGATGCAGAAAGAACTTCATTTGAGCTTCGATGAACTTTGGGCCGGGAAGCATTCTTGCTTACTTTAGTATGAGATGCCTGATTTCTTCCAGCAGGCTCCATAGAAGAAGATACATGATATTCTTCAGATGATGAGTATGAAGATCCAAGTTCAGTGAGATGTTCTGCATTTAAAAGGAAACGATGGCCACGAGGGCATTCATGCTCAAAGCCAACATATACTATCACATGCTTTACAGAAGAATGTGGTCTGTTCCTTTCACCGCCATTCAGGTATACAGGTACTGCATTGCTACCTATCAAAAAAGGGTCACCATCCCTGAAACTATTATTGCCATTACCGTGAAGAGGTCCCTCAGTAAACGACATATCTTGAGATTTTTGAGATATTTGATGATCAATGGTTGCATTAACCCTTTCTATAATCTGATTACTTGGCCTGCTTTGCTTCACACCTTTTTCTGAACCTGATGTAAGCAATTTCCTTTGCTGTAGAGGAGGGAATCCTGAATCAACAGCTGCTGATCCGGCAACAACCTCAGAAAAAGGCTTCCTCATGTTGAAAATAGGAAAACCTCTTCCAAAACTTATCTTTTTGTTATCAGCTTTGATAATATCTAAAGATGTTCTATCACCTTCTGCTCCACTCTGCACAACAGAGTGGGATTGTTTATCACCAGTTTTCCTTGCATCTAAAATATATCCAACATCAGGTGCCCTAATTACGGAACTTTGTTTCACTATACTCTCTGTTGAACCATTTGTCCTTCTCTGTTTCTCAAGGTATATTGTCCATTTCAGAAGATATTTCTCAGAAGAACAAAATCCACTCTGAAGTAAGCCTTTGGAAGATTCATAGTATCTTGAACCTCCAAGACGCAGAAAACTCCAAGCAGAAGATTGAACAGGTCCTGCAACTCCAGTCTCCGGTAGTTTGACTGCGGGAATTAGCTTATCACAGTCAGAGAAGCAACTAGTATCAGCTGATTCAAAATCAAATGGATCTGGGCGTAACTGTCGTGAACGGCCACAAGCACAGGCATGTAAGAAAAAATAGCCACTTGAATGTGGCTTGGGCAACGATCCCAATTCTGAATTACTGCCCTCA
The DNA here is from genome assembly GCF_000331145.2 of Cicer arietinum. Taxonomy (NCBI): domain Eukaryota; kingdom Viridiplantae; phylum Streptophyta; class Magnoliopsida; order Fabales; family Fabaceae; genus Cicer; species Cicer arietinum. The sequence continues at coordinate 47,500,159 of NC_021160.2, forward strand.
ACATCATGCCTTTGGTGCATGCATGGTTTGCCCGTCAAACTAACTGCATCACATAGTTGCCTTCCTGATTTCCAAATGGAAGAGCATTCCTCTTCCAACTTTTTTGCAAAGCGTTGCATTGCAGGTCCTCTTACCATTGAGTGAAATGCATGCAAAGCCTTATCTAAGTGAGCTTCATGCTGTGATGTAGGATAACAATCAGGCAAATCTTTCAGATATATGTCTTTTGCAGCTGGAATGGCTCTTTGGCACCACAAAGTGGAAAAATTAGTGTTCAGCCCTCTACCACATTGTAACCAAGATACTGCAACGTCTAAAGGATTTCTACTCTTAGATGATTCTTCTTCCACTGCAGGTGAAACAGTGTTCCTTGGACGGGGTTTACTTTTAATAACTTCAAACTCATCCAAGCAACCCCCTTTTGCACAGAGAACTCCACTCAAGATATGAAGACTTGAAGTTATCCATGTTTCAAAACTTGGAAGATCGGGAGCGGTAAATGTTTTTCCAGATGCAGCTGAAGCAGCAGCCGCAGCTGCTGCCACAGCAACCATACCAACACCTGCAGCTGAGCCACTGTTGGTATTTACTAGCCCCCCTCTCCCCCTCAAAATATCAGATTGCCTGTAAATGAACTCTTTAACAGATATTAAATCCTCTTTGTTGGCACTTTGACCATGGCTTTCCAGCAGAAGGGAATCTGAAGTTGCTTTCCCATTCAAGACATCTTCAACAAGTCCAGTGGCAAACTCAAGAGATTGACCTTTTTGAATTGAAAGCCGATCTAACAAAACAACAGCCCTCGATGCATCAAGTGAAAACAGAGCTGCGGAAGCAGTGGAACCTCCAGTTCTCACACCAGGGTGAGTAACTTCAGAACCTGATAACGTTCTACATTTCTTAATCAGAAAGCGAATTTGCGCTTCAAGAGACGACTGTAGTTTCTTCCTAAGTCCACCTTCAGATCGACTTGCAGGGCGTGCCAGCACAACCACTGAACCAGAACCTTTAGTAGCAGGCAAATTTGTCTTTCCTACACTACTCAAATTAGAAGACTGGTTAAGCGACGAGACATCCGAAGATTCATCCCCATTTGTACAAGAATTCAATAAATTTGAGAAGTCATCCACAAACACAAACAGCATCACAGGTATGCACTGTCCCGGAAACAAACTAGTATAAGACCCTAAACCTGACATGAGAGACACAGCCGACGCATTGCGATTCAACTTACCACCACCACCTCTACCCGGAGAAGAATTGTTTCCTGACGAAACAGCCCGAGATGACACTGGAGCCGGAGAATGCACTCTAGACGGTAACGTTGGCGGCGCACCTTTCAACCTAACAAATGGAGCCATAGCATGCTTGGCTGCTTGTAGCACACGAAAATTCCTTAAAACCCTAGTATCAAATCGTGATCCCTCCTGAATATATATGATTACATGACAAACCTGCATTTCTAACTAGTCAATTACACCAACTAAACGCAATTCATTACCACAAAGTACACACAAAATACACCTTGCTATAAAACAAAACTAATAATATATGATAACATGAAAAAACTTGCATTTTAACGAGTCAATTACACCAACTTCGCACAATGCATTACCAGAAAGTACACACAAAATGTACCCTCATATAAGCACTGACACTTCTGATAGAAAGCATGTCCTAGGGCCTAACATGTGTCAGTGTCTGACACGACACCAACACATTGATTACATTCAATTAATTCATTTTATCAAATTATTATATGTGCAGACACAGTGTACGAGTCAGCCTTCGTGCTTTAAAACTAACTAAATAAATCACTAACATTGGAGTTCCTAAATCCTAATCCAATCAAATTTTGTTAATGCAACTCGAATTCTACAGAATGAAAACAAAATTCAAAAAAATTAAAGATAATTTTCAAAGCTTCTCTAAGTACATTGTATAGGATTCAATAAGATTAAAGCAATGATGATGATGATTGAAACGACTTACAGAGAACATGAAAAGCATTCCCTGAAGGTCACCGAACTCATGCTCTTCTCTAACAGAATCGAATCCAAGTGAGGGTTCGGTAAAATCATGAACAGAAGGAAAAAAACGAGTGGAAGCGAAGTGAAGGAACAAAATCCCCTTATCACGGTCACGGAAGTAACTAATTCTTCTACGCATAAACCATTCCTTAGCTTCTTCATCGTCAACGAGCAACGGTATATCGATGTTACCAGAAGCAAAGACGTTAGAGTCGATGACTCGGTTGAGTAAGTGAGTTGAATCGTCGTGTCGTTGTGATATGAAACCGACGACTACAACGCCTTCGGAGGAAGGAGGTGGCGGCGCCGATGAGGAATGAACGGTGGTGGATGAAGAAGGTGGCGCCGATGAGGAAGACGGTGGTGGACGAATGAGGACTCGAACCGGAGAAGAAGAAGAAGGGTTTCGAGTCTCCATTAACAGAATCTATTCAACTATGTCTTCTTCGCTTGCAATTTTTTTATTTTCATCTTCGTTCCTTTTTTTCTGATTTTTTTTCTTTTTTTCTTTTTGCTTTTTGGCTGTTCTGCACGCAGTTTACACTACTGCGTTGTTACTTCTTGTGTAGACTTTCCTCAAGTTCCAGTTTGGTCTTTGAACGGTTAAACTTTAAAAATTTCAGAACTAAAGTATAGTAAAAAATAAAAGCTTTGAGAATATTTCACTCCCAAATTTTTAATACATTCATTAATTTTATTCATTATATCCCTATTTTTATTTCTCTTTATATTATCAACATATCATATACTATAGTTCAGTTGGTATCAATTCAAAACCTGATTAAAGTGTAAAAATTACTAACTTATTTTATACCAAACATACATAATGCATATTTTCTTATAAGAGGATAATTTTTTTCGGATATATCTTGTTAATTGTTTTAACAATTTCATTAATCATTCTCTAAACTACTAATATAAGTAATTAATTACTTATTTGATATAATATATTCTAAATGTTCAATGAAATATTTCTATTCTTAATTTATTTTACTATATTTATATTACATAAATTGTTGATATTGATATTTTAATGGATATTAACTACTCTAATTGATTTATGAAATATACTCTTAAAATAAGTTTAAAATAATTGAAAAAAATAAATGAGTTGAACAATTGATACAGGACACATAAATTGTCATGTATTTGTATCAAAATTTATATCCAAATAACACAATTGTTCAAATAATAATATGTCATATATTATATATTTTCGGTTATATTAGCGAATCTCTAATAAATCATCTCACTTAACTATCGTCAAATTCTACGTTACTAGATTATATCTCCTAAAACTCATGAGCATTAAAGACAACAATAACATAATTAAGTAACAAGAATAGGCTATTCTCAGCTTTTAAGGATTTACTTTAGTATTGTTTAAAAAAGTTATTTTATATTTTATTGAATTAGTTTATAAACTTATTTAATCCTGTGATTAGTGTTCGACAAACAAATATATCACACCGGTTTATAGCTTTGAGATGCTTATTAAGAAAGAATGTAAATAGAAATACCTAATTCATTTAATGCAAAAGTGATGGGGGAGGTTTATATAGTTCAACCTTCAACCTCTAATAACAGAAAACTGACTATGAGAAACTAATTGCTAGAGCTAAGAAGCTAACATAATTCAATGTTAAAAATTTCAAAATACATTACAATTTTTTCAAAAAAAGTAATACAAAATTGATTATTGAAAAAATTATAATTTGTTTTTCAGTGTAGTAAAATAAATTTCAAATTAAGAACATTTTGTAAATTTGTATATCGAGGAGACTTAAAGTTTGAGTTTTCTTGAATATAAATATATTTTAAAAATATTTAAATTTTAAGCTTTTCAAACAATTTTTGTCGCAGAAAATATAAATTTTGTGTCTTTTGGAACTCAAATTGAAAATTGTGGTATAAGACAAAAATTTTAGTTTGCGCAAGATGTAAGATAGAAATATAATAAAGAAAATTTTCCCTTGTACCCACTCATTTATTCCTATACCCCCAAAAGTAAAGGAAAAATACTAAAATACCCTCATACATATAATTTTTTTTTTAATTTCTTTATTTAACATTTCCGGAACAGAAATAACAAGCAAAAAAAAAAATCTGGAAAACTTCTTTCAAGTTTTCCGGTACACAACTTTCATTCCGGAAAACTTGAAAAAAGTTTTCCGGTACAGAACATCATTTCCGGAAAAACTTCAACGTAACATTTCCGGAAACCGCCGAAAAACTTCATCAACATGTTTTCCGGTAGTTGTTTGATTTTTTTTTAAAATATTTTTTAAAATAATTTTTTTGTTTTATTTTTTTTTATTAAATTAGTATTTATTTGATTTTAACTAATTTATAAATCTTGTTATGGAAAGGAGTATTAATCATTAATTATGGTGTATTAATTATGAATTATTATGATATATTAATAGTGTATTAATTATTTATGGTATATTTATATGTGTTAATTAATATTTATGATGCGTTAATTATTGACTAATGTATTATCATTTATAAAAATAATAAAATTAAAAAAAAATTTAAAAAATGGTGTGTACCGGAAATCTTTTTGAGAAAGTTTTCTGGAAACACCTTCTGTACCGGAAATCTTTGGAATGAAGTTTTCCGGTAGTACAATGTTTCACTTCTGTACCGGAAATCTTTTTTAAAGTTTTCCGGTAACAACTTTCTGTACCGGAAAACTTGAAAAAAGTTTTCCGGAAATAAGGTGTGTATCGGAAATCTTTTTTGTAGTTCCGGAAAAGATGAAATTATAAAAAAAAAAAAATCTTTGAATTAATAAGGACATAATTGTCATTTTTAAAAAATTATGGGGGTATAGGTATAAAAATAGGGGTACAGGGGAAATTTTTCTAGAAAAATTTCCCTTGTACCCTCCTTATTATACCTATACCCCCAAATTTAGAATGAAATGACTATTTTGCCTTCGTATAAATAATAAAACCTCACAAAATTACCATTCCACACTTGCACATTTCTGGAACAGAGAGTAAGTTTTTTTTCAAAATTTCTGGAGAAGTTGAGAAACAAGTTTTCCGGTACATAGGTTGTACTCCGGAAACGTTGTTTTAAAGTTTTCCGGTACCGGAAATCTTGTAGGAAGTTTTCCGGTACAGAAGAGTGTTCCGGAAAACTTATTTTTAACATATCCGGTACAGAAAGCGTTCCGGAAAACTTGATTGCTAACATTTCCGGTAGTTACCGGAGAACTTGAGCATCAAGTTTTCCGGAAGTTACGTATATATTTTTTTTTAATTTAATTAATTATAATTTTATAACTTATTGTGATTTAATTCTTTTAATATTTTAATTTTTCAGTGGGTGCACGAGGAAGAGACGACAAAATCATACGAATTACACGGGACACTGAGACTTCTACATCGACTCCGGTGAATCCCCCAGACAGGATTCGACCGACAGCTTCAAGGAGAAGAAGACGTATGATTATTGAAGACGATGATGAGGGACATAATGATCAGGGGGAGCCTTCTACAGTGCATGAGGAAGATGTGGTACATGAGCATATGGTGCACGAGCAGGTGGATGTACATGAGCAGGAGGAGGCTGC
>NC_021160.2:47507580-47566176 GCF_000331145.2 Cicer arietinum
TTGTATCAATTTTAAAACATTAAGGTTCATCTAAAGACATTGCCTCTACGGGTTCCGTAGGTGGATTTTGGGTAACACGTGACAACCGGCCTAATAAATACCCCCAGTGTTGTAGACGGCCTGTGTATGCTATTGCCCAAGAAGTTGCTTCATTGGTACGATATTGCTTCCAACCTGGTGCAATGTCTGGCATTGGAAATCCATCTTTCATCTTTAACTGCAAAAATTAAATAAATTAACAAAATATAAGACAAAATTATCAGAATAAAATTTAAAAAAGTATAAGAAAATAATTACCGGAACCCAGTGATTTCCATTAACAAAACCAATACAACAAATGCGATCATTTTTTGTCGATCCGGAATGTGAACCCCTCATAGGAAAGAAAGTCATTGAAAATGTCAGACCGAACGTGACAAGAATAATATTATATGTTGTCGCTATCACGTAACCCATATCAGGCATGGACAACCATTTATCCATGGGTTGAACACCTAAGCCGGATATCATCAACGAATCTCTTACTTCTTTAATGCGTCCTGTGAACAATCTATCATATGGAGTTACATGAGAAACAATCTCTTGATCCAATCTCTTGCGGACCAAAGACCAACACTCTTCACCGAAACCAAGCAATAATGCAATAGCGCGAAAACCACAATTTCCATCAGCTGCCACGTCAAATATGTCATCAATGTATGGCTGAATAATATCAGGAAATTGTGTCAATAACAAATTTTTTGAAGAATGAGATGACTGAGAGGGGTGTTTCTTTGATTGAGAGGCTTGTCTCTTCTTTGATTGAGAGGGTTGGGAACCAATATCTTCACCATATGTTGCATTAACATGCTCAAAGTAAGAAGGGTCTCGATATACATCATATCCATCTGGCTTCATACCCTTACTCTTCTTCACTCTTCCTTTGGTTTTGACTTTTTCAGGTGGTGGACATATTGAACTTGTACTTGGAAAAGCAAGTTCACGCACTTTACTCTTCAACACTCGTTTCCCAATAACATCAAGTGATCGAAAGCGTTTCCATAAGGCATTCATCTCAGTAGACATATCCAACTCTGATCCATCTTCTGTGTCTTGAGTGAGTTCACATTCCATGCTTAATTTTCTCCATTGAATATGCACAGAATCTAGAGGAATTGGTTCACCCATTAATTTATATTGTCCCAATTCACAAGCACAAGGTAATCCGTATGTCCTTCTCAGAGAACACCCACATATAGATTTGTCAGTACCCACCCACTCAACTTTGTCGTATTCTTCAGCAATACGTCTTTGAGCTTCTGTTGATACAAATGTATTCAATCTCTGATAAAATGGATTTCTGTGCTCATGCTCTTCATCATAAAAACTTTTTTGAAACGAGGCTCTGATTCTTTTATGTTGTAACCTTATCATGTTGTTCATAGCCTCCCAACATTTACACAAATCACTCATGCTATTTTCTAACATTAACTTCAGTTTCCAGTGAGCCGACTCAACCCTGTAAAATTCAACAATATATAATAAAATTATATTAAATACCTGTTAGTCGTTGTGTTCCCCAAATGCATCACTTTATTTGTCCATGCTTCAACAAATCTTTCCTTATGTGGAGTCAACCAAGTTTCTTTGACATAATCAACAAACACTTTAGTATCAACACATGATTGTTCAAACATATGCAAGCGCATCATATACTCTTTTTCATTACTACAATACATAATGTCTTTCCACATATTCAATATTGACTCTTGTCTATCCTTTAAGACATATTGCTTGCATTTTGCTCCAACATTTTTTTCGATATGAAATCGACAAAGTAAATTAACAGCATGTGGAAACACAATGCCAACTGCATTCATTAACGCAAGATCTCTGTCTGTCACAATTACTTGAGGGAATTTATTTTGTGTAACAAACAAATCTTTTAGTCTCTCTAATGCCCAACAAAAGTTTTCTTCCCTCTCACATTCCAAATAAGCAAACCCAACTACAAATGTTTTCTCTGTTGATGTCATACCAACAATTTCAAGTAATGGCATTCTGTATTTATTGGTTTTGTAGGTACTGTCCATAATCAACACAATCGGAAACAAATTCAACAACTTCACTGAATCTGGATGCGCCCAAAAAATATCTCTCATAACATCGGAGTCTTCACGCTTTCTATTCCAGCACACATATTTTGCATCTTCAATTAACTTGAATAAATGTTGCATCTCTGTTCTATTACCTCTCACGCGCAATCGAATGATACTTCTCTGTTTATATATTTGTGAGATCTTAGTAACATTACTCTTATCTCGGTCTTGCAATGAGAGTAATATGTGTCTCGGTGCAACATTATATTTTGTTAATTCATGAACATGCTTTCTATCTTCTTCATTTAAGCGCCCAACATATGCATGCCCCTCCAAAGTATCAGGTAATTCATGGTTGTGAATTCCACAAATTACTTTAACTATCCATCCTGAACCATCTTTTAATGGTTTTGATCTAAGCTTGAAAGGACAATCACATTTTTTTGTTGAACTTCGAATAGAACTAGCAGCACACTTGTATTTTCCCCCTTTGTCACAACCTAATATTAATTTATTTCTCCGTCCTTTCTCACCCGTCTCTATATCTGATCTTCTGATAATAACGGTAACTTTATTTTTTATACCAATTTCTTTTGCCCATTTCACAACAGTATCCCTTGAATCAAATATCTGAAATAAAATAATTATAATTAATCACAAAAATATATTTTTATAATATTAATATTAAATATATTTATTCATACCTGATCTGTGTCAAAAATATTTGTAGTATCGACGCATGTTTTGTCCATTAATAGTAGTGGATTATCCATATCTGTTAACATTTAAAAAAAATTAAAAAAAATTAAAAAACTTAAAAAAAAATTAAAAAAATGTGGTATGTACCGGAAAACTCAAAAATGAAGGTTTCCGGAACCTACTACTGTACCGGAATACTTGCCAACCAAGATTTCTGGTACACAACTTTTCCCTTCTGTACCGGAAAACTCAGTTTTAACATTTCCGGTACTTTACTCTGTACCAGAAATCTTGTTTCAAGTATTCCGGTAGTTACCGGAAAACTGCAACTTACCGGAAATCTGTTTTACGGCTGGGTTTATGACAAAATGGTGAAAAAAATATTTACATTTACTTTCTTTGAAATAGCAAAAAAAAAAATTGAGGGTAGTTTTGCCATTTTCGAATTTTTTTGGGGGTACAAGGCAAAGTGTGGAGGTACAAGGGAAATTTTTCTTTCTTATACTTTGGGTACTGGACCTCGTGATTTTCACTTAGAATAGGCCCAATAAGTTTTTTATAAGCTCCAACAAACAATAATATTCATATTGGATTCGCTTTCTACTGTTTTTTTTAGGAAGCTAAAAACTTCATTTTGCATCTCATAATTCCTAAAAACAAAATAATCACTTACTTTTTTTGGAAGTATACTTCTTAACATGAAAGACTATACTTTCAGGTAACATGAAAATTGTATTTTTTTAGATGAGTTATTTTTAGGTAATGAAAAACAAAACTCTCTTGCTTTATGGTTCAAAGATGAGATGACCTATTTTTAAAGCTTTTTTGTGTGCTAGCCTGTTTAATTACTTTTTTTTTATTATTTGTCACTATAGTGTAAATGGTGTTAACAATGAAAAGAGGAAGAAGAGAGACAACCACTCTAGGATTTCATAACATAGAATGAACCAAACTTAAGTTAATAAGATTATAATAAGTATATATACAGGAGAATAGAAATGTTTAAAATATCCTCACTACTAATATATAATAATATTATCCAACATCTCCCCTCAAACTCACAATGCATTAATATGGAGCATCGAGATTTTGTCAACTAAAAAATGGAAACGTTTAATGGAATGCATCTTTGTGAACAAATCAACAATATGTAAAGAAGAAGAGACAAACAGTAGAGTAATGGTTCCATGCTGAAGATGATGACGAGTAAGATGACAATCAATCTCAATGTGTTTGGAGCGTTCATGAAAGACCGAATTGTGAGCAATTTGAATAGCACTATTGTTATCGCAGTATATCGGAGTTGGCTCAGAAAGAGAGATACCCATATCAGACAAAAGCCAATGCAACCAAATTATTTAAGCGATAGTGGATGTCATAGCACGATACTCAGCTTCTGTAGAGGAGCGAGAGACAATGTCCTATTTTTTACTCTTCCAAGAAATAAGAGAGTCTCCAAGAAAGGGATGTGCTTAAGAAAAACAACATTACGAGATACATAAAGTTTTCTTGCATGAGGATCATAACAACGATAACCCTTTTGACCATCCCCATAACCAAGAAAAACACACATGGCTGACAATTTATTGCGCTCTACTTGAGGGCGGAGAACAAAACAAGTATAACCAAAAACTTTCAAAGAATAGTAATCAGGGGTAAAAGCATAAAATTTTTCAAAGGAAGACAAACCTGATATGATAGATGATTGAATTCTATTAATAGCATGATCAACATTAAGAACTGCTTCTCCCCAAAACTCACTAGGAACTGAAGCGGACAACAAAAGGAACAAAGAGTCTCTATAATGTGACGGTGTTTCCTTTCAGCAACTCCATTTTGTTGAGGAGTGTCAGTACAAGATGTTTGGTGGAGGGTTCCATTATAAACAAGTAATTCAGAAAATTTATTAGAGGTATACTCATCACCTAAATCACAACGAAAACACTTTATAACAGAATTATGTTGAGTTCTGACCATTGCACAAAATATATGATAAATGTCAAAAAATTCATATCGATTTTTCATAAGATAAACCCAATAATAATGAGTGTAATCATCAATAAACGAAACATAATATCTAGATCCACCTTTGGTGAGAACCAGTGGTAGACCCCAAACATTAGAGTGAACTAAATCAAAAGGCGCATATGAAACAGAAATAATTTTACTAAACGGTAAAGCTGGAAATTTAGCAAGTTTACAACCACAACAATATGAGATATCACAGGTTTGTAACTTTCCTAAGGCTCCAGTAGAAGCCAAATATTTTAATCTAGAAGCAGAAACATGTCCAAGGCAAGAATGCCATAAATAAAAACTAGAAGATAAGGAATTCAAGCGAAGACTAGATAATAAGTCAGCAGTAGTTGTTGAGGCTGTAGTATCTGGGAGTCGTAGGTCATCCAAAACATAAAGTCCCCCCTGTCTATGGCCTGTCCCAATCAGCCTCCCGAAATGTGGATCCTGCACACAACAAGATGTGGGAGAAAACATAACCGAATAACCGAAATCACATATTTGACTAACAAAAGCAAGACTCAAAGTAAGATTAGGAATATAATAAACATTAGAAAGAGACAGGTTAGGTGTCGAGATAGAACCAATGCCTGCTAGTGGCATATGAGTGTCATTAACAGTCATAACCGACACAGACGATGCATGTTTCACAAACACAAAAGATTTATCATCGTATATCATGCTCCAGAATCAAGAATCCATATGGAAGGAGATATACCTGACATACCAGATGAGTTCAAATCTTCAGAAGATGTGGAAGACATGACATGTGATTGAGTGACAAGAAGTCTTTGAAGCTGTTCTGCAATATCATATATTTGGGAAGCAGTCTCAGATGAGTATACAAAACCAGAACTAGAGTCAATGGTAGGAGAAGTAGAAGCAACAATATTGGATGATGGCTCCCTAAAATTCTTCTTATGTGTTCTCCCCAATTTCGGACAATGTGCTTTCCAATGACCTTTTTCTTTGCAAAATGCACATTCATCATTACCAAGCCCAACCCTCCCTTGAGATGTTCCTTTTTAAACAGGAGCAACAAAAACAAATGGAGGAGTTGAGAGAATGCCCTTATCTAACACACCAGAATGAGTCTTAAGTCTGACTTCTTCTGCCAACAATTCACTAACTATTGATTCAACATTAGGAAGGGGGAACAATGCAAAATACCCCCACGAAGGCTCGCAAAATCATGAAGAAGAGCCATCAGAAACTAAACCCGGCGTTGCTCATCTCTTTAATCAATGTATGCTTTGACAGCTTTCAACTCAGGTGATTCCATAAGAGCCAATTGATCCCACATATTATTCATTGCCGAATAGAATTCCTGAATGGTCATATTGTTCTGCTTAAGGGCTCTAATATCACATTCCAACTGATAACGTTTTGCAAAGTTAGACTGAACATACAAACGTTTCAAGTGATCTCAAATCTCTTTAGCAGTATCATATTTTGCTAGTTGTACTCATATAGACAACTCAACAGAATTATTAATCCAAGTAATAATTTTTGAATTTCTAACATTCCATGTTTTTAGATTTTTTGCATATTGAGTTTCATCCTTTTTATCGGTAGGCTTAACAGAAGTTCCATCAACAAAACCCCACATATCTTTTTTAATCAAAAAAATTTTCATCACATAACTCCAATAAGAGTAATTTTGTCCATTGAGGTGAACACTAACAGTTTTAAGATAATCATCCTTAGCATCAGCCATAACAAATAATGATAGGAAAATACGACAAACACAATCACTGAGACAAAATAAATTAGGGATAATCTGATGTTGTGCAAGCACGAGTTCTCCCCCTCCAGACGTTGTTTCGCCGATCCAACCGTTGACGACGAAGACTTGAATGTTGCGAACCTACTGTCCAAAAATTAGCTCGATCCAACGGTTAACGAATGCACAATCGATATTTTTCTGATATTGATTTAACATAATCGGAAATAGGGTTACTCTTCTCTTTTCTCTTTTGGTGGTTGTCTTTCGTATCAAAATAGTTTCTCTCTTCTTTACAGTAGATTCCAAAATCAATCAGACCTCTTTGATACCATGTTAACAATGAAAAGAGGAAGAAAAGAGACAATCACTCTAGAGTTTCATAACATAGAATGAATTAAACTTAAGTTAACAGGATTACAATAAGTATATATACATGAGAATGAAAATGTTTAAAATACCATTACTACTAATATATAATAACATTATTATCTATATAATAAATGGAAGTCATGTTAAGTAAATAGGAATCCCACCGGGAGAGACTAATTTGGGTTTCATGGGTAGTGAATATTTTCATTGTGGGAATGGTTAGATGGAGATGAGGATCATATTTCTGCGAAGACTAAAATCTTCGAACAATTCACCTAAATATTATATTTATGATTCAAATATTTTATATGTTATATTTATTTGTTTTTTTATACAATATATGTATACATTTCTTTTATATGCGATGTTTTCTGTTTTTACAAGTTTCACAATAATGTTTTAATATTGCATTTTGCTGTATGGTTGGATTTTAAGTTTCTTTACTCTCGAGTTGATTTAAAGTAATAGTATTTTGATTATTTCTTTATGTTGATAGAGTTAGGATTTAGAAATGGGATTGCGCATTGTCCCTTATTATATTTTGATATTTGATAGCTCAAAACTTGGCTGAGTTAGTTTTTAAGGCCAACTATATATAATTTGTGGGTAGGGAATGATCCAACGCAGTTTACTTCAATTTGATCGTATTAATATTTTAATGAATTGGTTTTTCAGTCCAAAAAAATTTATTGAAGGGACATATCCATATTTCAGTCCAATATTTTATATTAATATGACTCTTTTATTTTTATGGAATAAGTTCTAATGAAGGACATTTTGAAAAATACATATATTTTTTTATAATTAAATAATTAATTACATTTAACTAATTATCTTGATAAATATAATAATTACTTTTATATTGTAAAAAAAAAGGTTAATTGCTTTTATTCATCACCATTACTTAAAAAAGTATAAAATTATATCATCAGTATGTACCAAGAAATTCATATTTTAAATAAAATTAAAGTATCAATAGAGTCGAATTAATGATAAAATAAACTCAAATTTAAATTTTCTTTAAAGAAATATTTATATTTAATTTTTTGACGTATTTCGAATATAATTATTTTATGTGAAGAGACAGTAAAGCTAGAAAAAAGAAAATAAAAATAAAGTGCATGGAATCATGCTACTTGAATATAGAGCGATGTATAGTGAGTGGCATGCATTTACAACCATATATAGCAACAAGGGAAGGTTCAATGTACAGTAATGTTTGGTGAATATAATTAAAAAGAATGGAAATTATACTATGATATTGATCGGGCAAAAAAGGACGGCATATTCTTAGCGTAGCAAATTAATGTGGTAAGTTGTGTTGTGTGAGGCACGTAACATGATATTTTTTTATTTTTTTTTTTACTTTTTTTGATAAATTAACGTAAGGATTTATTGGATGCTGCCATAACCTGCTAGTGACATATTGGTATAACTAAAGTAATTGCTATGCTCTTCCTTTACATCCACAACTTCAACTTCCTTTTGAGAAAGATAAAGAAAATAATAATTATTTTTTTTGTGAAAAGAGAAAGAAAACATAGAAAGGGATTAGAATAGAAAGTGCAGCATTCTTCCTTATCTCTTTTTGTACTCAATTTGATATGAGAAATGTATATGACTCCGCAGCCTTTTGCAATGCTGCACTATTTAACTTTACAAATTTCACGATCAATTTAGAAATTATTTTTTGTATAATTGAATTTAGGATTTAATTTAGTAGACAATTTTTTGAACAATTAATTTTTCTAAACAGTTAATGTAATTTGAATATGTAGTTAATAATGTTGGAAACCGTATAAATATTTGAGGAGGTGTTAAAAATAAACGTAACAAAACAATATAAATTTGATTTAAATGGATACATGGGTAAAAGTTTGTACTTTACACTGCGTAATTATCTGATAAAAAAAAATGAGATTGTTGTCAAAAACACAATTTAGTTTATATATCATTTTCTGAACCGATCAATGACAAATAAATTAAACAAAAGAGTAGTTAATATTTCAGTTGATCATAAATACAACTAGTCGATTGAAGATTAAATTTTGAACGAGAACAAAACAATATATTCTTTGAGACACTAATAAATATAAGATTTCAACTCAAATTCATTTTATGTTTATCTATCCATTATTTTTTGTAAGTAATTTGTGCAATATAAAAAAATCTGGCTGTTACTAAAATATAATTTAAAAATAAAATTATATGATTGTAGAAAATATATTCTCATTAACTTTTCTATTTTTAAGATGTTCATATCTAAATAGCCATTCAATTAATGTTCATTGTAAGACCCATAATTTTAAAGTACCTTTTATGTATTTTTGGTATATTTTGGATTTTGGCTCGGAGGCTTTTAAGCCAAAGTTAATAATATTTTGGAGTTTTATAATCAAAAAGATATTTCGATGCCAATTAGAATTTCTCGTCGATAAATAAATTGAATTTAACTGCGGAAAATACTTTACGGTTAATTTAAGGCGTTTCGGGTGAAACGGTAATTTAATAAATATCTAGATTTTGAGATATTGTTTAAGTTATATTTATTTTATATTCATATGTTTGCTTGGAGGGAAAAAGAAAGGAAAACTAGAAGGAAGGAAAAGGAAAAGAAAATAGTATATAAAGGAAGGAAGGAAAAGGAAGAAAGGAAAAGCAAAGGAAAGAAATAGAAAGGAGGGAAAATTGAATTTTCCATCTTCTTCCTCTGCACTCACGTGAGCTTTAACCAAAAATCCATCCTTTCTCCATTCTTCGTTTTCGTTGCTTCCTTTCTTCAAAGCTAGTGACCCAAGGTTGGGTGTGAGTTAGATCAAGGTTTTCGTAACTCCACTCTTCCTCTTTGATTCGAAAACGAAGAAATACGGTTTTTGAGATCCAAACACAAACCCCTCCGTTTCTCCTAGATCCAAACCTCTTTTCTCGAAGAGATAGAAGGGAAAGTTGCTCACCTCCGTGCTACGGTGCTAGTGCACTACTTTGGAAGCGGCGTTGCAAGCGGAGATTTTACCTGAATTTCTCGCGGAACCGGAAACACTCGATAAAGCTAACTTTGAGGTAAGGGCTCCTTCCAAACTGTTAGTTTGCATTAGGGACTTATCTGTGGTTGTGTGGGAAGGAATTTGTTAGGGCTTAATGTATCGATTTGGGGAAAAACCAAACTAGTGCGTTATGGGTAAAAACCTTAGAGTTAGGTTTTGTTTATAGTGATGAATGTTTCGTGGTAAATGAATTTGAATGTCATTGCGTATGATTATGGGTAAATGAAACTTGATGTTTGTTAATTGGTGTGGTTGTTGTGAATTATGGTTTGAATGTGAAAGTATGTTTGAATTTGTTTCTGTGGAATTTGAAAACCATTAGAGTTAAACGAGTATTAAAAATGGGGAATCTTTTAATACCTCGGTTTACTTAATGTGTATTTGAGGAAAATGTTTAAGTTAACTGGGCGTTGAGAATGGGGAATCTCTTAATGTCTCGGTTACTTAACTATCGTTTTTGAAAATCGTTTCGGTAAATGAGTATTAAGAATGGGGAATCTCTTAATATGACTGTTTGCTTAACGTTTTGTTTTGAAAATCATTAAGTTAAATCGGTATTAAGAACGGGGAATCTCTTAATGACTTATTTAATTAATGTTGTTTGAAAGTCGTTTAAGTTAAATGGGTATTAAAAATGGGGAATCTTTTAATATCTGCATTTGCTTAACGATTGTTGTGAATGGAGTCTGTGTATGCTCATGCATTTCATTTGGTAAATTGTGTCGACCCGTGATAGGTGACACCTTGGTAAACTGTACGGACCCGTGATAGGTTGTACGTTTGCGATTTACATTTTAGTAAATCGTGTTGACCCGTGATAGGTGACACCATGGTAACTGTACTGACCCGTGATAGGTGGTACATTTACGATTTACATTTTTGGTGAATTGTGCTGACCCGTGATAGGTGGCACCTAGGTAAACAGTACTGGTCTGTGATAGGCGGTACGTTTACGATTCCCGCTTTTTCTTTTAGTAAATCGTGTTGACCCGTGATAGGTGACACCATGGTAACTGTACTGACCCGTGATAGGTGGTACATTTACGATTTACATTTTTGGTGAATTGTGCTGACCCGTGATAGGTGGCACCTAGGTAAACAGTACTGGTCTGTGATAGGCGGTACGTTTACGATTCCCGCTTTTTCTTTTAGTAAATCGTGTTGACCCGTGATAGGTGACACCTCGGTAAACTGTACTGACCCGTGATAGGTGGTACGTTTATGATTTACGCATTTTAGTAAATCGTGCTGACCCGTGATAGGTGGCACCTCGGTAATTGGTACTTTGGCCTGCGATAGGCGGTACAATTATGATTTACGGCCCTTCGAGGAGGGTTTTGGTTTGGAATTCCGAGTCCATGCATTTTGGCATATACGCATTGCATTAGGGTGCTTGGCACGCGAGTCGTATTTGATTTGAGTTTATGATTGAGTGATTTGAATTTGATTTATCGTGTTAATTGCGTTGAAAATGCTAAGTGTTATGTGTTGATTATTGTGTGTAAGTATGATGGTTATCGAGATCCCAATTGCCGTGGTAATCGCGTAGAAATTGCTAAGTGTTAAGTTGTGAACTTGATTAGGAATGACTTAGGTTAATTCATGAATTTTTGGAAAAATGATCAGGGAAATCGATTTCCCAATCGATTGGATGGAAGTCAGGGGCTTGGCCAAATGAACAAAATCGATTAGCCAATCGATTTTGTAATCAGTTTTCAAAAATCCCTTTCGAAATCGATTGCCCAATCGATTGGCCATTAAGTCAGGGGCTCAGCTATCCTGTCAATCGATTGCCCAATCGATTGAATCAAGCCAGAGTTCAAAATTTCACTAAAAACCTTCAGGAAATCGATTTGGAAATCGATTGGTATTAAGTCAGGGGCTCCGTTATCCTGTCAATCGATTGCCAAATCGATTGATTCAGCCCAGGATTCTATTTTCATTAAAAATCTTCACCCCAATCGATTGCCCAATCGATTGGCTCAGTGAAAATCCTCAGTTTTAGTTGTATGATTAATTGCTCATGAATCTATCCATGTCTTGTTTTATTATGTGTTAATTAGGAGATCGAGAACTGCATTTTACCTTCATTTTCATTGGCAATGTACTGTATGAACTTTTCGCATATTGAAAATCCTGTTAAGGTGCATGCTTAGTTGAAAAGTTGTTTTGAGCATTCAAAAACTTAATTGCTATGTGTTAACTGTTATTTTCTGGTTGGTGACCCTTTACACTATTGTGGAAATCTGGGCTTTGCCCTCAGATGAGAGTCAGGACGGCCCTACTGGTTCGTACCCTACTGACAGGGATGGAGATGGGAATGCTTGACTGCGGTTGTGTTAGGAGGATCTCACGGGGCGCGTGGAGATTACTCAGGGTGTATAGTTTTTGGTAGGATGATCAGATTAGGATGATGTATAGGGACTAGGGGTCCTTCTTTTTGGTTTGGAGTATTTTAATTTTGGAAAACTGTACTTATACAAATATTATCAGTTTTATATCATCTTTGAATGGGTTCCATGTACCATTTGATGTTTATGTAGAAATGTTTTGGATTTGTAATTGGAGGAACTTTTCCGCTGTTTGTAAATTATAATGACTCAATTATTTATCCAAAAGCATTTCCTGATTTATTTCTTTGTTCGTTTTTAATTACCTTTAGAAAAAAAAAAATATACCCTCGCTTTGAAAAACGGGGTGTTACATTCATGAAACAATGTGTTCATATAAAATTAAATGAAGAAAAATTATAATTTAAAAAGAATAGTTTTTTGTTATATTGAAAAACGAGGTGAAGTTTACAAATATTTTTAATTATAGTACCTTTACTTATTTATTTTTTATTTGAATTTGGAAGGACTACCAATTCCATGTGACTTATTTAATTATTCACTTAATTGCAATTTTGGTTCCTCTATTTTAGTTGAATCGCAAAAATAGTTTCTCTATTTTATTTCTCCTCGGTTTTGGTCCTCAAAACTGAATTTTGGTCTAAAACTTGATGAAATGTAATTTTTTTTGCGTTTATTTAAGTCACACCATACTTCATGATCTCGTTGTGCAACAATTGTATCTGAGATCTATTATCATAAATAGTGTGGTGTGACTTAAAAAAATGACATTTCATCAAGTTTTGGACCAAAATTTTGTTTCGGGGACCAAAACTGGATAGAAATAAAATGGGGAGACTATTTTCGTGACTCAACTAAAATAGAAAAACCAAAACTGCAATTAAGTCTTAATTATTTTTAAGTTTTTTTTAGAATTATTATTTTGAATTACTTTTTCTCACCCCAACTATTGATTGATATCTTGAATTAAAGTATCATAAATAGACAAACAATAATTGAGGTGTTTGTTCAAAACCTCAACTATTTTTTTTGACTAATTTTTCGTTGTACTTTAAGATGAGGTAATACGTGACTAACATTTTAAATTTTATACAACTAATTATAATTCATAGTAATTTTTATTTTTTATTCAAAATTGTATATATTTTATTCTTTTAAGGGAATACTTTTTATCATCATATCCAAATTCAACACAACTTAAACATATTTAGAATTTAAGGGGTTATTTGGACCAACCAGTTTTGCTTTATCTTTGAGCAACTCCAAATTTATTGACACCTGTAAGACGTTGCACATCATAATAAAATGTGGGTCAACGTTACATTAACCAGATAAAATGGACTACTCTATATCTAAGCTATGAAACTAATCCTAACACAAACAACATGATAGTAACTAGTATAGTGGTAATAATGTTAAAGAGTAAATGAAATGAGTAAATAGTGGAATTAGTATTAGTGTTATGGTCAGTTGTAACTATTGACTTATGGTTGATACACCAAACGCAGTATATTGTATCTTTGAAGATTTTATTTTCAACTAATTACATTTAAAAATAATTAAATATAAGTAGTTAATGAATTATCTTTAAAAATTAATCATTCGAGAGGATTCGAATTGGAACTTCTGACTCAAACAATTTTTAGTTAAACTTTATTTATCTCTGTAACGTTTAATTTTAAATTATTAAATCTTCATTCTTCAAAAATAAGAAGATTAAATTTTAGAAAAAAAAAAAAACTAACTACACATCCATCTATCGAAGAACTTTATGTTTTTTATTTTTAACTTTTTGAATGGTAATACTGTTGGAAAAACCTTAATAACATTGTGCTCAACAATCCATGTCAATTACATGATGAATAGCCAAAGGCGGAAGCGTACCTGTGGGAATTGCCATTAATGAAATCCTGAGATGATGATGATAGAGCCAATGGGTTGGGTGATCTTCCTCAGCAAAACACCCTGAAGACCTTGCTCTCTTGATGGGGATAGAGAGAACCAGAGAATTTTCTCCTTTAGGGTTTTGAAACTGAATAGTCTTGTTGTGTTTGCCTTGGGGACCATTACCCCTATATATAACTATTATTAGTTATATCCCAAATTGCAGTATTTCCAATTCAGCCCCTCATTAAATTAGAAACTGCCTGGTATCTACACTATTAATTTTCATAACCATTATGCTCTTTAGCCATAAACTATTATATTTTATTTGACCCCTAGTTTATTGGCTAATTATATAATGACCCTAACACACTTTATTAATTAATTACATATGTGACCCATAAATCTTACAATCTCCCACTGGTCACACATGTATCCTTAGGAGTGTGTTAGACTTTATGACGTCAAAAATGTCATTATAATTACCTTGAGTATAATCCAAATTGTCCCGTCCATTAATCATATCAGCACATGGAACCAAAGAGGCTTTCGTCATAATAAGCATAACTAAACCCATCAATGATCACCCGTACTGACACAACTAAATGACATAGACCCATTATGAAAAGTGTAGCATGAAAATTACATGAAGTTGGTCAATGCATGTCAATTTTCAACTGGTCCTACTTTATCGAATGAGATCATACCATAACTTAAATGTACAAAGTAACCAAAAACTGAATACTTTAAACTTTATTTCTGATCAGAAAGTCCAAATACAATGTATTTGTACTTTACAATTAAACATAGAACATGAATTACATAATGGACGAAACTCCCACTAAAATCAAGATTCCTCAAACTGTAGCACACCCATGTGAGCAGTATGCTCATGAAAGACCTTGGGTGGTAGACCTTTAGTGAGTGGATCCGCAATCATGGAGTTTGTCCTTAAGTGTTCTATGGATATCTGTCCACTTTGTACCTTCTCTTTAACAACTAGGAACTTAATGTCAATGTGCTTTGACTTGGTTGAGCTCCTATTATTGTTAGAATACAGGACTGCTGATCTATTGTCACAATACAACTTGAGTGGTCTTTCAATCCCTTCAACTATTTGCAGCCCCGTGACAAAATTTCTCAGCCAAATGCCCTGGTCAGATGCCTCATGAATTGCTACGAATTCTGCTGCCATGGTTGATGAAGCAGTAAGACCTTGCTTGGCACTACGCCAAGAAACTGCTCCACCAGCTAACAGAAAGACATAGCCTGAAGTTGATCTTAAGCTGTCTTGGCATCCCGCAAAATCCGAGTCAGAGTACCCAGTGATCTCTAACTGGTCTGACCTCCTATATGTGAGCATGTAGTTTCTTGTTCTCTTCAAATATCTCATGACCCTCTTGGCTGCTTTCCAATGGTCAAGACCTGGATTGCTTAAATATCTGCCTAAAATCCCTACTATGAACGCTATGTCTGGACGCGTACATACTTGGGCATACATAAGACTCCCTACAGCTGAAGCATAAGGGATCTTTTGCATTTCTTGAATTTCCAAACTTCCCTTAGGGCACTGTTTGAGACTAAACTTGTCTCCCTTAGCAACTGGGGTGTCCCCTGGTTTGCAATCCTGTAACCCAAACCTTTTGAGAACCTTATCGATATAGCTCTTTTGTGACAATCCAAGAATACCTCGAGATCTGTCTCGGTGTATCTGAATTCCTAATACAAAAGAGGCGTCACCAAGATCTTTCATCTCAAAATGCTTTGATAGAAATTTCTTAGTTTCGTGCAACATGCCTATATCGTTAGTGGCAAGCAGTATGTCATCAACATACAAGACCAGGAAAATATGTCTGCTCCCACTGAACTTATGATACACACAATCATCAACTGTATTCATCTCAAAACCAAATGAGAGAATTACTTGATGAAATTTATGGTACCATTGACGAGAAGCTTGTTTTAGCCCATAAATGGATTTTCTTAGTTTGCACACCATATTCTTTGGGTCTCCCAACACAAAGTTTTCTGGCTGCACCATATAGATCGTCTCATCAATGTCGCCATTGAGAAAAGCTGTTTTTACATCCATTTGATGAAGCTCCAAATTAAAGTGAGCAACAAGAGCCATGATTATTCTTAAAGAGTCCTTCGATGAAACCGGAGAGAAAGTCTCTTTATAATCAATCCCTTCCTTTTGAGTATAACCCTTAGCTACAAGACGTGCCTTATATCTCTCCAC
The DNA here is from genome assembly GCF_000331145.2 of Cicer arietinum. Lineage (NCBI taxonomy): Eukaryota > Viridiplantae > Streptophyta > Magnoliopsida > Fabales > Fabaceae > Cicer > Cicer arietinum. Next base: position 47,523,990 of record NC_021160.2, read on the forward strand.
ATTACCATTGGAATCCCGCTTGGTTTTAAAAATCCATTTGCAACCAATGGGTTTCTTTCCTTCAGGTAATGGGATAAGTTCCCAAACTGAATTGTCTTGCATAGACTTGTACTCCTCATTCATTGCTTCGATCCACTTATCTGAACGAGAATCTTGCATGGCTTGATGAAAGTTGACTGGGTCGTCTTCCGTCATGCCAACATTTTCCTCTACCTCATTGATAAATACTACATAATCATCCGAAATAGCATTTTTCCTTTCTCTAGTGGATCTCCGCAATGGAGCTGGCTCTTGAGGCACTTGTTCTTGAGGATCTTGAATTTGATCTGGATTTTGTTCTTCCTGAACAACCAGATCATCTTGAGTTTGTTCAATAATGGGAAAGTCAATTGGTGGAAGAATCAGTTCTGGAATTGTTACCGATTCTTCCTCAAAGACAAAATCTTTAACCTTAATCTTCCCCCCAAACTCAATATCCTCAAAGAACGTTGCCGTTCCCGTCTCAAAAATTGTTCTCAAATTAGGATCATAAAATTTATAGCCCCTTGATTTTTCTGAGTACCCTATAAAATAGCTGCTAATTGTTCGGGGTTCAAATTTCTTTTCATTCGGCCTATAAGGCCTTGCCTCAGCTGGACATCCCCAAACATGAAGGTGCTTCAGACTAGGCTTACGCCCAATCCAAAGCTCATAAGGTGTTTTAGCCGCTGCCTTAGTTGGTACTCTATTAAGAATGTATGCTGCTGTTTTTAATGCCTCTCCCCAGAGTGACTCTGGCAAGGTGGAATGACAAATCATACTCCTTACCATATCCTTAAGAGTCCTGTTTCGTCTTTCAGCTACACCATTCATGCTGGGTGACCCCGGCATAGTGTATTGTGGGACGATTCCACATTCCTCTAGGTATTTGGCAAATGGTCCCGGACGTTGTTCACCTGAACCGTCATATCTGCCGTAGTATTCACCACCACGATCAGATTTGACCTTTTTAATTCTTTTATTAAGTTGATTCTCAACTTCTGCCTTAAAGGATTTGAACACGTCTATTGATTGGGACTTTTCGTGAATTAGGTAAAGGTAGGCATATCTAGAATAATCGTCTATGAATGATATAAAATATTGTTGACCATTCCAAGAAGGAGTTGGAAATGGCCCACAGATGTCCGTATGTATCAATTCTAAGACGTCTGTAGCTCTATATGCGCCTAATTTCTTATCTTTAGTCTGTTTTCCTTTAATGCATGCTACACAAACGTTAAAGTCTGTGAAGTCAATGGAATCTAAAATTCCATCTGACACAAGTCGTTCAACTCTATTTTTAGAGATGTGACCTAGACGCTTGTGCCAAAGCACCCCTGAATTGAAATTGTCAATTTTCCGCTTAGTACCACGTGATTCCACATTCAAGGTTTCATTATAGTTAGCCACAGTTTCCAACAAATAAAGATTATCATAACCAGAAAGTAAACCGGTTCCAACAACATTCGAATTTAAAGACAAAGTAAATTCTTTATTCCCGAATGAACAATAATATCCTGATTTGTCCAAATAAGAAATAGAGATCAAATTCCGTCTAAATGACGGTACAACAAAAGTGTCTTTTAAATCCAAATAATGACCGGAACTTAATAATAATCTAAATTTTCCTATGGCTTCAACTTCTACCTTCTTCCCATCTCCTACATAGATCCATCTTTCAGTATCACTAGGCTTTCGGAAGTTCAGGCAACCCTGCATTGAAACACTGATGTTAGTAGTTGCACCAGAGTCTAACCACCAAGTGTTTCTAGGTACTGAAGCTAAATTAACCTCAGAACAGACCAAAGACAGAATCATACCTTTCTTAACACGCCAAGCGTGATATTTGGCACAATCCTTCTTCACGTGTCCAGAACTCCTGCAGAAGAAGCAGTTGTTATCCTTAGTCTGCTTCTTTTGTTCTGGACCCTTAGCAGCAGCTTTGTTCTTGGGCTCCTCAATTCTTTTCCTTTTGCCCTTGTCTTTAGAGATGCTAGTAAAGTGAGCACTTTCAGTCCTATCTTGCTTCAGCCTGTCCTCTTCTTGCACACATAATGAAATGAGCTCATTAAGAGTCCATTTCTCCTTTTGACAATTATAAGTCACCTTAAACTGACTGAATTGCGAAGGAAGAGACAGCAATACTAAATGAATGAGTAAGTCATCTGACAACTCAAGCTTTAGACCTTTAAGCTTAGAAGCAATGTTGGACATCATCATAATGTGCTCTCTTATATTTCCCTTGCCTTGATACTTCATGGAAATTAAATTCTGAAGCAAAGAACTTGTTTCAGCCTTATCACTTTTTACAAAGCGTTTTTCCATCTCAACAATTCCCAAATTACAAACCCTAATTTTTCAAACACGTTAAAAATATGGATTCCATAATATATATATCAAAATTCCCAAATTCCCAAATTACAAACCCTAATTTTTCAAACACGTTAAAAATATGGATTCCATAATATATATATCAAAATTCCCAAATTCCCAAATTACAAACCCTAATTTTTCAAACACGTTAAAAATATGGATTCCATAATATATATATCAAAATTCCCAAATTCCCAAATTACAAACCCTAATTTTTCAAACACGTTAAAAATATGGATTCCATAATATATATATCAAAATTCCCAAATTCCCAAATTACAAACCCTAATTTTTCAAACACGTTAAAAATATGGATTCCATAATATATATATCAAAATTCCCAAATTCCCAAATTACAAACCCTAATTTTTCAAACACGTTAAAAATATGGATTCCATAATATATATATCAAAATTCCCAAATTCCCAAATTACAAACCCTAATTTTTCAAACACGTTAAAAATATGGATTCCATAATATATATATCAAAATTCCCAAATTCCCAAATTACAAACCCTAATTTTTCAAACACGTTAAAAATATGGATTCCATAATATATATATCAAAATTCCCAAATTCCCAAATTACAAACCCTAATTTTTCAAACACGTTAAAAATATGGATTCCATAATATATATATCAAAATTCCCAAATTCCCAAATTACAAACCCTAATTTTTCAAACACGTTAAAAATATGGATTCCATAATATATATATCAAAATTCCCAAATTCCCAAATTACAAACCCTAATTTTTCAAACACGTTAAAAATATGGATTCCATAATATATATATCAAAATTCCCAAATTCCCAAATTACAAACCCTAATTTTTCAAACACGTTAAAAATATGGATTCCATAATATATATATCAAAATTCCCAAATTCCCAAATTACAAACCCTAATTTTTCAAACACGTTAAAAATATGGATTCCATAATATATATATCAAAATTCCCAAATTCCCAAATTACAAACCCTAATTTTTCAAACACGTTAAAAATATGGATTCCATAATATATATATCAAAATTCCCAAATTCCCAAATTACAAACCCTAATTTTTTAAACACGTTAAAAATATGGATTCCATAATATATATATCAAAATTCCCAAATTCCCAAATTACAAACCCTAATTTTTTAAACACGTTAAAAATATGGATTCCATAATATATATATCAAAATTCCCAAATTCCCAAATTACAAACCCTAATTTTTCAAACACGTTAAAAATATGGATTCCATAATATATATATATATCAAAATTCCCAAATTTCTCAAATTACAAACCCTAATTTTTCAAACACGTTAAAAATATGGATTCCATAATATATATATCAAAATTCCCAAATTCCCAAATTAAATCTTAAAACAAAGACAATAACCGAATTTCATCATGAATTAGACATGGTAGGCTCTGATACCAATTGTTGGAAAAACCTTAATAACATTGTGCTCAACAATCCATGTCAATTACATGATGAATAGCCAAAGGCGGAAGCGTACCTGTGGGAATTGCCATTAATGAAATCCTGAGATGATGATGATAGAGCCAATGGGTTGAGTGATCTTCCTCAGCAAAACACCCTGAAGACCTTGCTCTCTTGATGGGGATAGAGAGAACCAGAGAATTTTCTCCTTTAGGGTTTTGAAACTGAATAGTCTTGTTGTGTTTGCCTTGGGGACCATTACCCCTATATATAACTATTATTAGTTATATCCCAAATTGCAGTATTTCCAATTCAGCCCCTCATTAAATTAGAAACTGCCTGGTATCTACACTATTAATTTTCATAACCATTATGCTCTTTAGCCATAAACTATTATATTTTATTTGACCCCTAGTTTATTGGCTAATTATATAATGACCCTAACACACTTTATTAATTAATTACATATGTGACCCATAAATCTTACAAATACTACACAATATTGCTCAACTACTAGTGGACCATGTCTTAGTAAAGACGATTAAGTCAATGATTTGAGATATACTTAATCAGTAATTAACTAACATTTTATTAAACTATTATTATAGGACCATCCTGAGAATGGAATGCTTCAAAACAGTATAACGTGCCCAATTGCCATCTTAACCACAATTGCTTCCAAATGAAATAGCAAAAAATTTCGGTTTTCCTTATATATGATCACAAACTATGTCTCCTATATATATTAGGCGTTGTTTGGGATGGTTTTTTGTTTATAGTTTTAAATTTTTTTAAATTAAAATCAGTTTTGAGTTTTTAATTTTCGATTTCAATTATGATTTAATTTTTAGTTTTTTTTTTTTTTTTATCTTTTGAATTAAATCACTCTATTTATATAACTTCATTACGAATTCATTAAATATAAAAATATTATTATATAAAAATAATTAATAATTATATTAAAATTTTAATTATTTAAAAAAAGTTTAAATTATTATAAAATTATAACTTATTTATAATAATTTTAATAATAATGGTTGATAGAGGTAATTTTCAAATATGACTATGGTAGTAGTGATTAATCGTCGAAAGTAATTGCAAACGGCCGAAAGAGTTGGTTGGCAGTCGAAGGTGGTGGTTGAAATATGATCAATAGTGGTCAAAGCGGTGGACCGTGCAATCGTTGATGGTCAAATAGGTGGACGGAGATGGTTGTCGAACATGATGGTCGGTGGTGGTTAGAAGTAGCTGGTTGATGATGTTGATCAAAGGTGGGTGGTCAATTTGATCGAAGATGGTGGTTGAGGTGGTGTTTAGTGGTTGTCAGATGTAAGCGGTCATTGATGATGGTGGTCGGTGATTGTTAGAGTAGTGTTGACGTCTATATATTTGTCACATGTTAATTTAAAACAAAAACAAAAATTATAAAATATTTTATTTTTTTAGAGTTTTAAGAAGAAAAAAATTGAAATTAAGTTTCAAAATAAAAAATTCACAACCACTTCGATCGAACCTTTAAATTTCTATATTGAATTTAAGTCATTGTTACAAAATCAACTTATAAGATAAAAAAATATCACTCTTTATAAATTATTGTTGAAATCTATCACTTATCAATGTAGAACTTAAACTTTTTTCAATAACATATATATATATATATATATATATATATATATAATAGAAGAGGCGGTCCATTGATTTCAAGAATAACTCTATGATAAATTACTTCGCTTAATAACTCAATTTCAACAACGAATTTTCTTAATTCAATCGTTGATTATTAACTTAATATATTAATGATCAAACACACACAATTTTATATAAATTTTAAATTCATAACTATACAATTTAGTTTTCGATATTTACTTATATTTTCATATCTAAAATTCAAGTTGTGAATTTGGTTTTCTCTTTTATAGCACACTAGTTACTTTATCCGTAAAAAACAAAAACACTAATTAGTTTGGATTTGTATTAGCTTTTGTTTTTTGACAGATGAATTTGTCTTAGCTTTTACTACATATATGGAGAGGTTTCTTTAAAATGGGAAGTTGCTTCATTTTAAGATAGTATACTCCCTCCATTACACAATAATTGATCTATTAATATGTCTCAAATTTTTTGATATCAACGATTTTCAATGTAATATTAATTAATTTTTTTTATTTGTGACTTCTAAATAATACTACATTTATAATGCTTAATTCAATAAATTGAACTTAACATTTGTAACAATGATAAATACTTCAATAGTTATAAAGAATAATTTAGTAAATACTACTCACTCTATTTTATAAATTTGTTTCCATTTACTTTGGTTTCCTATATGTTATATTCATCGAAAGTAATTTTATCTGAGGTATATCAAGTATTTAATGTGACTTTCTCTTTCAACGAAAATTTAAATTTGGATTCCATACGTTGTGGACGTCTAGTTCATCTTGCTAGACTCATCATTCATTGGTTAATCAATCTTCATCTGATTTTATGACTCATGATGTTAGAGTGACATAACCCTTACTAAAAAAATGAAATCAAATAATTAAGTAGTTGATATTATTTACTTTAAAGACGGCGAATCTAATTATCGACAAAAAATTTAATTAGATATTTCATCTGTCGTACACTTAGTGTGTGTTTCACTAGTAAACTCTTTTAAATAAAAAAAATAAAATATTCCTATGATAGAAACATTTTTATTAAGACTATTTGCGGATTGAGATGGATAGATTTTGATCAAATTTGTTATCCAACCCAATCAAATTCCACTTTTTTGGATTAGGTAAATTTATGGTGTGATGAACAAGTTGGTTTGGGTTGTGTCATCAAGTCTGTGAGGCATATCTTTTATAAAAAAAATCAAAAAAATAAATAATTAAATAACTTTCTTTGTCATAAAAATTTCTAACATTAACTAAATTCGATAATTTTAAAATTTAACATACATGTGATTTCAATCGAATCACTTGTACATCAATATATTACAAAAGTTTAAATAATATAAATAAATAAAATTGAACGTGTTGTATTCACGAATTCATTGATAGAAAATCAAATATAAGTTATCCGAACTAAAAACTTCGAGTTTGAATGTATTGGTAGTACTTGAATGGATTAAAATAAATAAATAAATTAAATTGGGTGAACGATCACTTGAGCATGTAAATTTTAAACCAAATTATACAAATGATTTTTTTTTTTTATCTAAGTAAAAATTGAACAAAAATTATTATAATCAAGATTTGAACTCGAGTGTTTTCGAATGATTTATTCTAAACCCAAATTTATTATCCACTTAATGATTTAGTTAATTATACAAATGATTTGATTTCACAAGTCGCAATCATCATGAACCATATTAACATTGGTGTAGCAATAATTGATTATTATGACTGATGAGCTATACAACCTAAAATCCTTGAAGTACCTTTAAGCAGAAGATTAAGTGTAAGTAATGAACCAAAAGAAAGCACTATTGCAAGTAGGAACCATCCTAAAAAGTGCTTATGTCATTATATACTTGTATGCTACATATACCCTCCTTACCCCTTAGTTCTTAACCGAATCCTATACTTAATCACATGCCACTTATGTCCTTTTCTTTTCTTGTTGGACTACTATACTCATAAATTAAATTTATTAAATGTATATGAAAAAATTAAAATGCTTAAAAGCTAACCGAATCAATAATCACTCCATCAGGATTAATTAGTACCTTTTCTTTAAAACTGAACTGAATGAAGGGATGACATGCTTCTAACGTGCAATCTTTGCTTTAATGGGTTTGTGTAAATTGCTAACCATTCCTTTGTTTGGCCTAAATAATCGTCTAACCAAAGAAAGAATGAAACGGATTAAAAACGCAAACATATAACAACAATCTTTCCTTCTTAATTCAATGCTTTTAAATTTTAAACCATAGAAAAAAAATTCAATTTAATTATCAGTTAGTAGTACTACACCTAAAACCGAATTTTAGCTACAATTCTAATTAATCTCCATATGATCTTATGTCACGCAATTAATCTTGGCCACTCGCAAAATATTATTATGATTAATTAAAAACACACACTCACTCATACAACACTCACACACACACAATGGACATGTTCCAACTCATTAAATTCCAACATTAATCACAAAATACAAAAGCATGTTTAATCATTGATGAATCATACCCATGCATTACATTACAATCACTCCCCGCCACAACAACACTAGTGTGCTGGTCACAAACTCGATTCAAATATTATAAAATAAATAAATAAATTATTCTTTTTATAAAATGTTATAAACACCTTGAGAACAGAGTAGTAAAGAAAAAGCAATATAAAAACAGAAAATAGAAGCAAAAAAAGTGTGGTCATGATTGGCGCGTGAAACCACTCGCGATATGAAGCGCGTGAGTATAAACGAAAGAACTTTAATTTCTTGCTAGTAACACTTCTAAGGTTGGAAAAAAAGCAAGGAAGATTTTGAGTGGCTGACTATTTAACAAAACCATTTATAATTCATTCAATACCAATATATATAAATACATAATAACCTGTTCACACTTCACACACAACACACACTATACTCTTTCATATTCATATATAAATTTACACATTGTTTGTGTCTCTTTCTTCCTATTCTCTACAACTATCTTATATGCCTTTCAAATTCATATTGTTCAATTAAATTGAAATTGAAACTCTCTTTAGTATTTTCATAGTTTTATCGTCTATCCTATCATATTCATTTGAATTTTTTAGGTTTTGTCTGAAATAGAGATGGAAGGAATAGGCGGCATCGAGGAACATGTTAGCGATGCCACCCACCTCGTCAAAGGAAAGCGCACGAAACGACGGTTAAGGTCGTTGTCTCCTTACACCGTGGTAACAACCACGGTGATTTCAAGCTGCTCAAGCGCTACCGGCGATAATATTGGTGGTGGATCGTTTTCATCCACCACCTTTGAAGGCATCGACCAAGAAGAGGAAACTGACATGGCGAATTGTTTGATTCTCTTAGCTCAAGGAAGAGTCGGAAGAGAACAAGAAAATAATAAACGGCGTCTTCAGAACCACCAACAACAAAGTGAAAATCATGTGGACGGTTACGGTTATAACAAGATAACTGAAAAGGCAACAAAAAACGGTTATGATATTTATGAGTGCAAAACTTGTAACCGTTCATTTCATTCATTTCAAGCGTTGGGTGGGCACAGAGCAAGTCACAAGAAACCCAAGATGAAAGAGGAAAAAAATTCATGTGAAATTGATGAAGCAAATAAGCATAACCACACCAAGAAAAATAGTATTAATATTAGCCCTATGGTTCCTCCGGTTTCGCTTGAATTAAGGTGTGGTGTTAATATCAACTTCAACGGCCATGGGAATGATAAGAAGCCCAATAGGCCCAATAAGATTCATGAATGTTCGATTTGTGGAGCTGAATTTACATCTGGTCAGGCATTGGGTGGTCACATGAGGAGACACAGGGCTTCTATCAATAACAATACGAACCACCACAACAACAACAAAGTTGGTGTTCATGTTAAGTCTAGGAATGTTCTAGAATTGGATCTTAATCTTCCGGCACCGGAGAATGATATCCAGGATTCGACGTTTCAATTTCCGGTGGTGACGGCTTCTCCGGCATTGGTGGGTTGCCATTATTAGAACAGACGAGGGATTATACTTTATTTTATTTCATCAAATCGATGATCATTTGTGAATTAATAATAATAATAATAATTATTATTATTACTATTAGATTTATTTTAACTTATAATTATTCATAATTATCAATTCATTGGATTATGTTTTTTTTAGAGTTAATGAATAATTTTTTTCTTTCTATTTGGATGATCTACTTGTTGAAGTTTTGGAATACTTTGAGTAAGTAAGTGGTTACTAGTGTTGCCTTTCATTCACGAAAAGTGAGTCATATATTATGGAGTATCTTTATTTATTTTCTATTTTTTTGGTTTGTTATATATCTAAGTTCTAGTTTGGCTGTTTCTTTTGTGTGTGATTGAAGAAATGGATGAGATAGATAGAGTGGTGGCATGGATTGGCAGGATTAGGGTTTTGTTGCACCACCACCACAACAAAAAGTCATAGAATACGCATCCTTTTGTGGCTTTTCTAATTTTATTTATTTATAGAAATTAATTAATGTTTTAATAAATCTTAAAAATATCTCTTTCCCTTTCACTCCTTGTCTTTCTTAGTTTATCACTCACTCTACTACCACACTCACATACTCTTGGATTATATATATATATATAAAAACAAGAAACTTGGTTTGGAAAATGTCACTGTATTATTAGCAATTTGCATACCGAATTATTTTAATATATACAACTGGCTATATCCCTAACTATTCGTTATAATCAACTAATAAGCAGTGTATTAATTAATTACCATATACTTTCTGGTCCACACCACCATCCATTCTATATGTAGTTGTTTACTTTAGCTTTAAGCTCATTAGTTGCACCTAATTAACCAACTATTGACACTAAATAAAATTGGAGATTTTTTTTTTTGGGTGAGGAAATTAGTTGTAAAGTCCATTTATAATTTTGCCATTAAGTTTAATGATGAAAAAACTACACAAATTTATTTATTTTCTTTAATTTTGTGTCTAATTTTGATTGATGGTAGCTACTAGTAGTTGTTAGTAGTGTGTGTGCTTATTTTGTAAGTAAAAAAAGTCAAAATATCAGTATGATCATATTAGAATCACAAAGAATAACTATACTCATAAAATAGACATATAAAAGACAGAAGACCTTGTAAAAATTGATGAAATGATGATTTTTTTTATGATAATTAATATTGAATATTTTTTTAAAGAGGATTAAAATGGAATAATTACATCATATATAGCATTGGAATTATCTATTTTAGTGGAAGTTCGGAGCCCATACAAAGTTGATGCTCCCAAGAAAGATACTGCTGACTTGCATACCACAAACATTTTGATTAGGAGCTTTACTATGGTCCACTATTAGCCTTGGACCCATCAACCACACTCTTTATCTCACTTTCTATAGTTTCTAGTTATTAGCTTCATCCTTATTTATGTTGTTCACATAATGAAGATGAGAAAAAGACACAACACATGAAAAAACATTTCCCTTTTTTTCTCTTACCATGAAAAATAACAAAACAAGAATCAATAGACAAAAATAGAAGTATTGCTTAATTTGTCTTAGCCAAAGACATCATCATATAGAGAGATGTTTTTTAAGTCCCTAATTTTATTTCACAAACTGCGAACATAAATTTAGATTGTACGATATTGACCTTGATCAAAATCGGACCATTTAAAAAAATGAATCGATAATTTGACTGTGTGAATGCGGAGAATGTCGGAGTCGAAACAATTGCAATTGGAGTAGCTTAGTTACACTAGTAGTGACTTTATAGAAAGTTAGTTATGTGCACGTTTTGGTGAATGCTGGTAAGCGAAGCATGTGGACACATACATTGCGTGAGGTGTCCGAATGAATAAGAAATAGGAGAGAAGTGATTAGTCATTGACATTAGCACATGTAGGTTGAGAAGTTCCCTCCATGTCGTGTAACCTCTCATTATACGTATTCTACTTTATTATATTCTAACTAATATTCTTATCATACTCCAAAAGTAACTTAATCATATCATATCATTATAATAATGAATCGTTGCTTTGCTTGTTTAGTTAGGCCTATCCTAATTTCTGGTCACTCAACTCTCTATAGTCTATCTGTACAATTACATACTTAACACTTCTTCCATTTTATCAACAATTGTACCATTAACTTCGCCATAATGTAAGGACACGCTCCATATTAATTTCTATTTTTTTTTTTTTAATCTTGGTGTACACATATACTTAAGTCAGAAGCGTTGGTTTAAATATATGACAGACTCGTTGGATTAAACTAGTTTTATATATATAGATTAGATACATAAATAATTTTTTAAATTATTATTATACTTAGAGTTGTATTTTGTGTTAAATTATAAATTTATTATTATTTTATGTAATTTAAATATATTGATTAATATTATTTTTAACATATTTAAATATACTATTAAAAAATTATTGAAGTATAATGTCATATAAATATTTAAGTTCTCTAAAATTTTATATTAGAAATTGAAATAGAATTTAACTCATTGATATATTAACTTTATATATATATATATATATATTTAAATATATTTTCAAGACTTTGTCAAATTTAAAAAGAAATGTCAAACCAAACTTTAAAAACCAAACTTTAAAAATGAGAATATGACTAGTAATATGCAATATTCAGGTCTAATATTTTCAAAATAAATCGCACTCAGACATTACACACTTAATCCAACTTAGTCTAGCTGTATTATATTTAAAAGATTCTCTCTCATAAATAAATAAATGACGAGTTTTATATGCATAATGAATGGAGATCAAACTCTTAATTACATACTTAAGTGACCTTAATTTGTTGCTAATCATTCGAACATACCTATTTAATTAATACTATTACAGTTTGTATCTCGTGTGTAAGATAAGATGAACCCCAAGCAAAAGCCATTGTTGTGTACTAATTTAGTTTTCAGTTTGCTACTTTGCGTGCTCCAAATGACCATGACTGAGATGTCCATATATCCTTTATACAAAAAAAGTAACAAAGAGTATTGTGAGTCGTAATATTTTATTTTAATAGGATATATAATTTAAGATATTTGTTACTCACATTTAAGATTATTTGGATGACGTATTTTTATACAACTATTTTTTGGTACATATATACAACTTTCTTTTTAAATATGTATAAAATAAAAAACCATACATTCTATTCCACACTACGAATATTATTTTTTAAACAAGCAGTGTGCAATAATAATTTAGCTATTTGTATGTACAAAAAATATCATTTTTCTATCAATCTCTAAGGTTTAAATTCAAGACTTCATTTTTTAATTGTAGAGACTTCTCTTAATTTATTTTATATACTCCTAACACGTCATGTACTGTATTTTATACATCAAGTAGTTGTATTTTTTTTCTTTCAATTATTAGTACTCATTGTAAAAAAAAAAAAAACTACTAGTACTTAAATTAGTTGAGTACGTATTGTCAAAAAGAAATTAATAGTGCTTGAATTTAATTAATTATTATTCAATCATAAATGTTTGGAAGCCGTGCCAATTTTTTTAAAATTATAATTTGGAGTTAACTTATATTTTAACATGTTCTATTCAATTTAAGAGATACAAATGATGTTAGGTTTAAGTCCAAAAAAAAAAAAAAAAGATACAAATGATGATAGGTTATGTGACAATTTCATTTTAATTAATTTATTATTTTAGTAAAAGAAATGAATATTGAGTTTAATAATTTAAATTACAATTTCTTTTTTAGTTTTAATTAACTTTTTGGTCTCCAAAAATAAGGAGCCCTGACAATCGGGAGTCCGACCAAGAGATAAGTAAAGTTTGATCAAGAATTATTTTAATCAAGATTCGAATTTGAATTCTCCTGAATAATTCATCTCTAATTTAAGTTTATTAACCACTTAAATTTAACTACTTGATTAATTTAAATTATAATTTGAGTAAAATGTGGTAACTCACATTTAATTATTTCATGAATAAAATTTAGAGTGAGCTAACAGCCCCTAACTCATTTCAAATTCAATAAAAAAAAAAAAAATCAGACTCAAGCAATTACATTTATCCCATACATTCATGTGACATATATATAATTATAAGTTATGTTGCACTAGATTAATTCTTGGGTTATATTTAATTATTACAATGAGTTAGTTATTTAGGGAATTAAGAAATTAATTCTAATGAATTTTTCTCTTATCAAATTCTCAAGCTTATGTTTTTCTATGACATTGATATTCATCTTTTTGATCTTGTGATTTGTAAATTGATCTGATTCGTCCATAGTTTGAGCTCGATAAATTAATCTCAACAACCATTGTGCCAACATCGAAGACAATGGTTGAGCGAAGCAAACTGATATTCAGTTTTCAATGTCGGTGGAACAAATGTGTTTATGGAAAGCTTCTATTTCTCGCAAGAATAGTACAAATTATTTTATTCTTTTCAGTCTTGTTGTATTTTGTTATCAAAGAAAAAGGAAATATTATGTATCACATTGTAATTCAAATATAAGTTATAAATTATTTTACGTTGAGTTTTAGACTATTAATTAGATATTTTTGTAAGTTAGGAGATTAGTCAATTGGTTACAATTAGTGCGTTAGTTGGTTAAACTTAGTTTGTTGGTTGGTTGCGTTTGAAATGTGCTCAATAAATAGAGTTTATATATTTATTTAACTATATATCTATTATAATCATTCAAAGTGAAATATTTTAAATAATTTTTTTTTATAAATTCTCAAACTTATTTTTACTTGAAATTGATTTTTGTCTCTTCGATCTTGTGTAGGAATGACAACATAACTTGCATGTGTATCCACTCAAATCCATCTTGATTTAGGTAGAGAAAATCCGTTTTGATTGAGTGTGGGTGCATGTTTTCTCTAAAATTAAATTTTGAGGACAAAGACGGGTTTGGAGTATTGATATTCACCCCGCACCCAAATCCACCCCACTAGTAATATTATTGTAATTTTTAATTTTTATATATATTTACATGTTGATTATACTTTATATTTTTTAAATATTAAAGACTATGATCTCATCTCTTATAGAAAATATTTTTTAATTTTATTATTGTTTAATAATAATTATTTTATTATATTAATTCTAATAGATTTGTTTTTAAATTTATAGTTTTATGTATATTAATGAGTGCGGGTGTGTGAGTGGCGAAATTCAAACTCCGTTGCAGGCGGGGATGGAGCGGATTTCTTCTGATTAATCGGATGCGGGGGTGGGGGCAAAATACGTCTCGCCCGCCCAGTTGTCATGCCTAATCTTGTGATGTATTATAACGATGTCGTTATTACACTTCTACATATGGTTTTCACATAAATTTTACATATCAATCTTGATCTGTTACAAAGTACCACCTTTCTACCTAGAAAGGACTTCCACAGGTTACCTTACACTCTTTCAGAAAGAATTTTATAAACTACATTTTAAATCATAAAAGGATTTTTACAAACTACTCAAGTTATGTCAACAATATAATCTTGAGTTATAAAGTAATGATTTTTGAGATTGTTAGAATATGAGTATGCTCAACTCGTGTTTGAGAATAGATTCTAGATTTTAAAACTTAGTGAGTACTGATTCTAATATCAAACTAAGAACATAACTGAAACTTAGAAATGATTGAGAAGTTCGAGAGGATTCGAGTATGATTGAATGAGTGATGTTTTGCTTTGCACTTCGAGCTCTAATATGTTCTTCATCTTGAGGCTTTATTTATAGGCTTCAAGAGAGCTTATGACATATCATTTGATCGTTGGAAATAGTCCAACACTCATGAGTAAGTGAGTGGATAAGATCAACCATAAAGGAAGAATGTTCTTGCTGAAAACATAAATATTCTTGTGAGCCAATAACGATCTTCGAATTTGCCTTGAGATGAGTTGACTTTTATTCTGATCTTGGCAGTTCTGAAGTGATCTCATGCCTTTAATTACGATCATTTTCAGCCTGTCATTTTTGTACTTGTACTTGCTTAACTTGGAGAATGATCTTGCTTTATCTATTTGTGAAGCAAAGTGTTTTGCCTTGGAATCCTGAAGTGATTCTTGCTTAGATTAATCCTTGTATATTTTTGGTGAAATAATGGAATGAATTATAATTCCTAAATCTAATCTTTTATATAGGAATTTGATCATTATTGTTAATCTGCAGATGTAGAGAACGTTCTTCGTTTTTTTAGAAATTTGTCAAGAACCTTCTTCGTTTCACTAAATTAACTTTCTTTATTTTAATATGATTTGTTTTGTAATGCTTGGTATCTATCTTGTTTAACACACTCAAATACACATGTTAAATACCTAAACACTTAGAATCATAATTAAAAGTCTTAAATTAAATTTTGTTTAATTATCATCAAAATATTTTGTTTAAGATTTTGTCTCAATAATATAACCATTCTAAGAATTTTCTTTAAGTAGATCATACTTATGGTAGAGAAACATGCTTCTAACTTCGTGAAATTTGGAGAAAAGTCAAAATTCGATGAAGTCAAACAATCACTTACAATTCTCAACAACACCACTCATTTGCTATATTTTTCTCCTCTTGCATTGTATATGCTTTTAGGCCTTAGGCTTTGTCATTTATTTTACCTAGTTGTTTTCCTTAGTTCCTTTTTGTTTTTTACATGTTGCAACAATTTTTTAATACTTGTATATCAATTTGGTTGTGATTGGCATCCCTACCAGCTTGAGGGGCAATTACATAACAAAAGTCTAGAGTTAGTTAGAAAATCAAGAAGTTGGTTATAAATAAGTGTCTTATTGTACAATTAATCATATTTTATCAATAAAAATTTTATTAGATATTTTTTTTTTCTATCAAACTTTCATGTTTATTTTTATTCTATAAGATTAATCTTTATCTCTTTGATCTTTGATCATGTGATTTGTAACACCTTCCAAGCTTAACACCTAATTAATAGTTGTAATTGAATAGGTTGGTAGTATTTGTAGTTGTGAGGGAAACTCAACTAGATCACTTGAAACATGCATATTTGTGTGGTTGTTATCCTTTTTGTCTAAACAATATATATTTTATTTATTGGAGTAGCATGACTTCATGGTTTTGGAATAAAAACAAATGCATGAGTTTGTTTACTATGATGCTATTAAGTCCAAGACCGAAAAATTGGGCATTGGCCTGTTTTCTATATTTGTATTAGTAGTATCAAACAATTCTTTTTACCAAAAAAAGTATCGAACAATTTTTCATTCAACCGATTAATTGTTCCACTTTCCTAATCCTTTATCTAACTAATTGACTATCAAAAGGATTTGGTTCAGAAAATCAGAACCAAACTATTCATTCTTACTAATTGGGGTTGGTATCTGCTGATGGAACAATTAATAAATGAGTTACATTCACATAAATAGCTAGCCATGAGTTGGACTTGTAGGGACTAGGGATAAAATATTTAGAGCTTAATAAATTAACTCTATATTGTAAAATTTAAATAGAATAATTATTAATCAAAGTCAATACTAATGATAATAGTAATAAAGAAGAAAATGTTATAAATGGATATCATGAAATTACAAGCAAAAATCACGAATATTTAGACTAAAAGAGTAACTCAAATTATATAAAATAATAAATACTAAAAATATTTTTAATAATATTAATGAACAACAATCATCACTCAACAGTGAAAACCAAATAATACTTTGACAAATATAGGTTATCAAATCACTCAAATAAATTTAAAAACTACTAATAAAAATTATTATTACATAAAAAAATATAAGAAAAAATGGTTAAAAGATTTGATGACTTTAGTATAGAGAAATAGAACCCAACTGATTATGTAAGAGGATACAGATACTAAGTATAAATCCATTTCAAGTCACCTCAACCATTGACACACAAATGTTTTTTTCTATAAAAAAATTATAACAAAAAACTGAAAAGCGTACCTTTTAATTTTGGTTTATATTAATATGTATGTAAAAAAACTAAGAACAGGTTTCAATTCGTTTGTAATTAAGAGATTATAAACAGAATACAAAACAAGAGGTTGCTGTGGTGTAGTGGTTATCACGTCAGTCTTACACACTGAAGGTCTCCAGTTCGATCCTGGGCAGCAACATATCTTTTTTATTTTCGTTTTTATTATATATTATTAGGTTTCTTTTGGATAATTGACAAATTCATTTATTGGTGTCCTTAAAGATTTTTTTAAACTTAGAAGATTATTATATTTCTAAAAAACATCATTCTCTTTTATTGTTTATAAGTTAAGATTATTGATTCATCATATTATTTTATTGTACTAAACGGAGCAACTGATTTAATTCTGTAAATTGGTTTAATTTTTTATTAACATTAAAATTTAAATAATATCCACAAAAACACATGAAAATTGGTCATTAATAATCAATACTTAATGGAAAATACTACCTACCCTTGTTCGAAAAAGTACAAAGATATTCCCAATTGGTTAAGGTCAAAATCAATGGGGGCACAAACGTGCATTTTACCATCAAATAGTATAGCACTTTATAAATATCATGTCGACAATTTAATGTAATTCGTGGAAAAAGAAGCAAGATGAGGCAAATAAAAAGACCTTTCAAAAAATTTAATAGTTTATTACTTGACCCTTGAAGATTTATTATCATGACTAGGTTAAAAGATGACCCAAGTTGTTTGTTTTGATTTCCATTCAGCATCCAAAATATACTTATGCTAATTTGACATACACGTTTAAATTCAATCTCCATCTAACTTTAACTTCACATAAATGAAGCAATTAAAATGAGTTTTTTTTTTTCTTTTCATTAAATCGTTGTTTAATTCAAAAATACTGATATTGTTTGGTAGAACATTTATGTATCATATTCGAATACAGGATCTCGCACTTGTAGGTAAATTTTTTGTAGTAATTATATCGTCTTATCCACAAACAATCGTTATGTATCTAAAAAAAATTCAACTTAATAAAGGGTCCATTTGTCACATTTTTTTCTAAAATGATTTTCAAAGTATTTTATCTTTTTATTATAACTTTTTTGAAAAAGAATTTTAAAGAATCAAATGAGAAATTTTTTTAAATAAATTTTAATAAAATATCATTTTAAGTATTTTTTTTCTTTTTTCTAAAAATTAAAAGTTTTCAAATGAGAAGATGTCATTCATAAAAATCAGTTATTGGAGATATTTAAAATAATAATATGTAATTTCATTATGTTAATATTTCTAATAATTAATATCTAAATTATATAATATTAAAATATTTATTAATTTTTATTAAATAAATCTAAAATAACTTCTATCATTTTTTAGTTGATTTTCGTAAAAATCATTTTAAAAATATATGATTAAAATCACTTTTTTAATCTACAATAAATGGGCCCAAAAACGTCTCACGTGAGGTGATTTCATAACTCAAAATATTCTACTATTTTAAAAATTATAATTAATAAATAAAATCCTGAATAAAAAAATGTATCTCAACACAGATTAAATGGATTGATTTTGTTATTGGTTGAAAAAAAAATCTTATAAAATTAATTACAATAATTTAATAAATAATTTTATGTAGAAAAAAAAATAAACAAAAATATACTATTACACTTAAATATTATTTTGAACTTTTTTTGGGTACAGATATTATTTTAAGCAATAAAAGGGTCTCGTTTTTACTTTAGATCGTAATGTATGTTGGGACACTGATATATGCTTGCATGATTTTTATTTTATTTTCTCATTCTGTTTACTTTAGTGCTCCTATTTAAATTTGTCAATCTATACAAATTTGCTTCATCCATTAGTTTAGTTGTTCAATAGTTATCACTTAATATGAGAGCTGACAAAGTTGCTCATAGTGCTTGGCTTTGTATATCTGCATTGCATTTGCTTTTCATATATTTTTTTTGACATGAGCTACGTTTGCTTTTTAGAGCCAAGAGTTTGTGGAGTTGTCTACTTCTTATTTTGTATAACAAAATCCCCTTATCATGTATAACTATAAATAAAAATCACTCGGTTGCTAAATTTGCAAATTGTAATATGTCATTCAAATTTGTCTATGTATCCTTTTATCGTTAAAAACTATAAAGTATTATATTAATTGAATATAGTTTATCTACGTTGATCAAACATCATTGTCATTACTATATAGATTAATGTGACTATGAAATATAGGTCTCTTATATATTAATTTATCAATAATTATTCAATGTACAATTATAATTATTCACAAATTTGTCTATGAAACGGTCAAATTCATAAACAAATTAAATAGTCTTGAGTGAGATAGCATCAATATGATCTCAACATAGAGAAATCACATATTTAATTAGTGTACTATATCATAATCTCTAATTATAAAAAATTTCAAAAATAATTTATTTTAACCGACACTTTACAATTTCAAAAATACATATATATATATGAATTCAACTAATTTATAATAATTTATAAAAGAAGTCAAGGTTTAATTTCCCTATTCACTCAAATATAATTTATATTGTCACATTCAATTTTGAGCATGGCCAATGTTGCAATCCACCTTGGGATGCTTAACTAGACCCCACTGTATCACAACAATTTTAAGATACTCACTCACTTTTTACTCTATTAAATAATGGTGCAATTCTTTAAAAACTTCTTAATCACACTTTGGGTTGTTTAATAAGTGAGCCTCATTGTTATTTTCTTAATCACAAATTTTTTTATTGTCATGTACATGGGTAAATTTTAACTCTAAATGCAATCAACAGCAAACCCTCAAAGAATCCTCTAAAAACACACTATGAACTCCTATTACTTGGAATTGAAGAGATGCAAAATATCTGCTTATTATAAATTATAAAAAAAAATATTTTGATATTAAATAATTATAAATCGAGATATTTTTTCTTTATTCCTTCAATAATTATTGAATAAAATCGTAAGAGATAATTTAATCACCCAACATTTAAAATACACTTTGTATCTTTGTTTTTCTATCAAAAATGATTTTCTTCAAAAACTAATCAAAATAACTTCAACATAAAAATCACTATCTAACAAAATAATTTTTTTTTTTAAACTTTTTTTTTAGAATCTTAAACAAACCGACTGATAATTAACCTTTAAAAAATATTGTTAGAGCTTTCTATATCACGAATAAAAAAGAACATGGAGTGAAGATGAATAAATTAGTTGGGCTAGATTGTGAGTGGAGGAAAGCAAGGCCGCATTGAGTTTTGATTCTTTTAATGTGGGCTGGGCCCGGGCCCGGAATCAGCTTATGTCATGCCACCATGTCCATTATGTTACTTTCATGCATTTTTCTTATCAAAGCAAAAAACATGACGCATTTTATAATAATATTCAACATCTGAATGTATCAAACCATGCGCCTAGATTAAATATATATCCTTGTGTGTGTATTAAAGAATTAAAAACAATGACAACGAACCATGCGCATCTATAAAATATTATTATTTCTTTCTCTAAATGACATAAGATACGAGAGACAGCATTAAGAGTTTTATATTAAGCAACCTATCATAATCAACATGTTTGAAATCCATGACAAAAAAACATCTAGAAATCTAACAAGGTGCTGTCTAGGAATACATGAATAGAGAAAATGAATGGATCCATGTTTGTTAAAGCGGAGAAAAAATTATTCCTAGATATAAAGATTCACATGAAGTACATAACTTTTTTCATGAATTTTAATATTTTCATGGATGTATTCCCAAGTGAGAGGGTGAAAAAGTGAATTTCCATAAAGTTATATACACATTTAAAAAATAATAATTAATTAAATATTAGAATGCCTGCCAAACACTTTTTTTAAAAATGTACTTATAAATATTGCACTAGCTACTAGATTGATTTTTTATAACTTCAAACAAACTATGTATATAGCTTCAATAGAGTTTATAAAATTTCAATATGATACAAGCCGATTAGGTGGGATTGAATTAGATTCAAAATTTTGTGATGATATAAGAGTTTGTTATACACAAACTTCAAAAATTGATCTAATAGTAAAAAAATAGATATTAAATTTGTATATTATTGATTTGAACTCATATATTCTCCAAATTTAAAAGCATTCCATACTTTAGGAACTTCATCCCCTCGTCCAAAAAAAAATGTATTATTAAAAAACAAAAGTATTTGTTATGCACCAAAGTGATGAACCCAATATACAGCTCTAGATGTGAGAGGTTTAAAAAAATTCAAATCCTACTTTACCTATACATATGAGGATTTTGTGGGAATACTTTTCAAGATACTCAAAGCATATGCTAGATTCATTTTATTTTTATATTTAAAAATATTAATAAATTATGTTAGTTTTTCGAGTTTTAAACTCAAAATCTATGTTTTTTTAATTCACTAATTGAACTATCTACATGGATTTGTTTATTTTAAGTACTTGCAAATTATTTAAAATGAAAAATGTGATCCTACTATGGACCGGTACATGCAAGGGAGGTCTTAAGTGGGGAAGAACTTCAAGTGACACCTCCTAGTTGACTTCTCTTATATTAGTGTTTTTGTTTCATGGACTTCATCACACATATTATATATACATAACACCTTAATATTTTACTTGAACCAAAATATACTCAATTCCAAACTTAAAAAAAGAAAGAAAAAAAATCAACTTTCAATCAACATTGGAACAACAATGATTTCAAATTCAACACAATCAAGCTTTGAAAGGGAGCATGTAGATCAAGGTCTACAAATGCTTCCTATGGTCACAGAAGATTTGATGCCATTACCAACATCAATGGAAGGAATTTCATTATCATCATTACCTTCCAATTCCCTTCTCTTTAATCTCTCTATTCTCAAAGACAAGCTCAATCAAGTGCAAACTTTTGTTGATGTTATTCTCTCCCCAAATCAACAAGACTCAACTAATTCAATAATATCAACCATGAACTCTACTATACAAGAAATCATAGTGACTGCCACATCAATCATGTTCACTTGCCAACACATGGCTCTTACTTTCCCTCAAGGTACTACTATTACTCCATGCACCAATCAAGAATTGCTAGAGAAAAATTCTAATAGTATTCATCACTCAAACTTTGGTAATATTAACACAAGCATAGATCTAAGAGGTCAAAGCTTATTTTCTAATGATGATCAATCACAACCATTGGATTGGTTTAGTGAAAGCTATAATAGTAACATTAATTATAAGATCAAGGAGGATGATCAAAGAGTTGAAATTAGTGAAACCAGTATAAAAGGTTCAGATGAAACTATGTCTCCAAAGATTATATGTAGTCATGACGATAATATAAACCTAAAATTTGGTCCGTCTTATATTTGGGTCGGCCCTGATTGTGAAGATGATATAGTCGAATTGGATGCGACAGATTTATTGGCTAAGTACACACATTATTGTAAAGTTTGTGGAAAAGGGTTTAAGAGAGATGCAAATTTACGGATGCATATGAGAGCACATGGAGATGAGTACAAGAGTAGCGCATCATTGAGCAATCCAATGAACAAGAATAGAGAAAATTATTTGATTAGTATGAAAAACAAAAAATATTCATGTCCTCAAAAAGGGTGTAGATGGAATCAAAAGCATGTCAAGTTTCAACCATTGAAATCATTGATATGTGCTAAGAATCATTACAAGAGAAGTCATTGTCCTAAAATGTATGTGTGCAAGAGGTGTAATATGAAGCAATTCTCTGTTCTTTCTGATTTGAGGACACATGAGAAGCATTGTGGAGATCTTAGGTGGCAATGCTCATGTGGCACTAACTTTTCTAGGAAAGATAAACTAATGGGCCATGTTGGTTTGTTTGTGGGACACCACCCGGTTATCAATGGCTTGTCATTTAGTACTCACACAAATTAAAGCACTATGCTTTAATTGCATATGTAGGTCGATGTATGTTGGTTCAAAATTATATTTTTTATGTATTTCATTTTTGAATATGATTCTTCATGAAGAGTGCTCTCCAAGCTTCACACTATTATTATCTGCTATGCCATTTGATGATATAAAAATTAGTTACACACTAATAATAATTACATGGCCATGGCTAACATTCATAAGTGAGTTGAGTTATATGATTATCACAAATAATGTTAATTCATAATTCTTCTTATTTGATTAGTGGATGATTTTTAAGTGAGATCGATGGATTATTTTTTTTAAATTGGATTTTTATAGTTATGTTTCGAGTGAAGTAGTCGAGTTTGAGTAATTGTGAATCTATTTTTTTTTCAATCACATTTGACTATTCAAACTTATGTATACTCACATTTACGAACTCGTGTAATCTGTGATCAGTTACAAGTCATCTATGTATGAAATTAACTCATTTGCATGGTTTGGATTAATTCGGGTTTATTAGTTTTTCTCAATCTTTTAATACTCAATAGAAATTATGATTTTCATTTGGAGAAAAAAATAAAAAATATCTTTAAAGCATTTGTTATGACCTTAAATATGAAAATAAAATCTTAAAATTTTTATATTTAATACTTGAAATAATAAAATTTGGAAGAGCGCGCCAACTAGAGAAAAAAGGAAACAACAAATTCATCGACTCCGTCCAAACTCAAAATAAAATAAAACATCCAACGGTCCACGTCATCGATCCACACCCTAACGATATCAACCAATAAAATAACAGAACACAAACTTATATAAAGAAAACACACCATTCCGAAACACAATATCTCTTTCATCTTCTACTTGTTGTTCAATTTCAGTTTAAAAAATGGCGAAAGCAGAGAAAAAACTCGCAGAGAAAAAACCAGCAGCAGAAAAGAAACCTGTAGCAGAGAAAGCAGAGAAGAAAATTCCAAAGGAAGGAGGAGGAAGCGAGAAAAAGAAAAAGAGAACAAAGAAAAGCGTAGAAACATACAAGATGTACATTTTCAAGGTTCTGAAGCAAGTTCATCCTGATATTGGAATTTCAAGCAAAGCAATGGGAATAATGAACAGTTTTATCAACGATATTTTTGAGAAGCTTGGTCAGGAATCTTCTCGTCTTGCTAGGTATAATAAGAAACCGACGATAACTTCGAGGGAGATTCAGACTGCGGTTAAGTTGGTTCTTCCTGGTGAACTTGCTAAGCATGCTGTTTCTGAAGGAACTAAGGCTGTTACCAAGTTTACTAGTTCTTAGGGTTTTATGGTTGTAAAGGGGATGCCATTGTTTTCTTAATTGTATTTGTTATTGCTAAATGCTAATGATATTATTATGATTTTTCGGAAACATTTGTGAAATTCTGTAATATGTGATGAATTAGATTCAGAGATTAATTGGCATCAAGTAATTAAGGTCAAGAATGTATAGCTCATCACATCAAAATACATTTTATTAACGTTGGTAATTTTAATTCTCTTTATTGTACCTAAAGAGAGTATTTCAAGGGTCTTCCACACTACACAAATGTGTGGGATCAGAAAGAAATAAAATGTGAAGCGTAGTTTGAACTGTTTTTCAGCTGAGGATATAAAGTTTACTTAATGGCTAAGATGAGAGTTGATTCTAAACCGGTTGGCTAAGATGAAAGAATTAAGATGCAAATATGATCACAAATAAGAGAAAACTAACCCTACAGAGCTAGGGAAAATTTTAGATAAATTTAGACAACTAACCCTACAGGAGTCTCTATAGAAAAATTGGCTGATGACTTTAAAATCATAATAATTAGGCCTAATTTTAGTCCATATTCTAGTCCTATGATAGTATAATAATACTATTCAAAAAAGATTTTTTTTGCCAAGTATGGAAGAAAAAAGATGAAGGATTAAAGTTGTGTTAATTACAGGGTATTAAAAAAAACAACCAATCTTGACAAACTTTCATAGCAAAAATTAATGAGTTGCGTGATGAGTTGAGAGAAGCTGCAATTTTTTCTAAGTTGGATTCCAAATATGAGTATCATCACCAAAAAATAATGAATGAGCAAAGATATGTTCTAACTTCAAAATAAAAAAGTAATTACATATAAAAAAAAATATCATTTCTGAGTTGCTTACTACTCAAGCATTGCAGCTAAGTAAATGAAACTTAAGTGAAGAATTTACTGAACCGATGCCAAAGGGTACAATAAATAATGTTCAACATGAGCATAAGCCAAAATATATAGATTCAAAACAGAATCATGTTAACAAAAAAATTGGCTAGTTTCTCAACATCCATCTCATGTCCTAGTTTCCTCAATTTTCAATTCTAATCTCACTTCATTTCTTTGCTACAAAAAAATTGCATCAGCAAGAAGCGAATCTGTTTTTTTTTCTGTACAGCCACAAAATCCCTAAACAAAGGTCATTGCATTCAAGGGTCTCTAAAAACTTTACACCGACTCCTGAGAAGTAATCAATGGCGCAGCAACAGGCTTCTGTAGTACTGAGGTCCCTTGAAAGATCATCATATGATAAAATTTCTTATAACTGTTTATCTGTAATAACAAGCAGTGGTTAGCGTGAAACAAGTAGCAAACAATTTAACTCGGAAACATCATAAAAAAGTTGCACACCTCCTCGTGCTCCAGCTTTGTAAACCCAAATTTGTTAGTCCATATTGATTCAGCTTCATCAGCAGCCGGTAGGACAAGGTTTCGTACGCTTAGGGATCCAAGTAGTCTCTCGATGCAAGAAAACAAGCATTGGAAGTAACCCTAAACAAACCAGTATGATTTTCAGTTAAGAATATTTGCCGACACTCGCAATCTTTTATTTTAAAAAATAAATCAAATTTAGAATTGCAGAAAAGCAGGTAAATCAAATAACCTGTCCTTGGTATTCAGCCACTGTCGCAACCAACGGAAGTTCTGCTACATCTGGTCCAAAGACACGAAATACTCCCGCAGAAACAACAACTTGGCTGAAAATCAATAAAAAGAAAAACTGGAATCAGGTAACAATACAAGCACGGTATGCAAGTTGGAAAAAGTCATTCCATCCTCGTCTCTTACTTGACAGTAAGCACTGCGCAGTACATTCCAGCAAAATCTTGTCCGCGGATGTTCTTTCTGTGAAATTAAACCAATAAGAGAAAACAAATTCATTAACATCCATAAATGTTACGACAAAAAATTAAAAAGAAAAAATACAACCGATACTTACCCAAACAGCATTGTTGGAATGAAATCACGGCCAGAGGAAGAATCAACTATAGGATCAAACCTCTCCTGGAGATAAAACATTCCAACTCTTAAAAAAAGCACTCAAGCGAAACATATGATAAATTTAATTCTAGGTATCCAAAATCGAAATGACAACTAACTCTCGACTAAAATCCTGAGTTATCAATACAGTAGATGCACAAACAAAAAAGCTATATGAGCCAGAAATACAAATGTACTTACATGGAAGATGGAAACAGCCTTCGAAAGCACTTGCCTATATTCATCAGACAATTGCTTATTTTCATCAGATGCAACTAATTTCCAATTCAAAACCCTCCATTTAATTTTGGGAGCAACATCGGTGTCTAAATCTTTCTCTTTCTCTTTCTCTTTCTCTTTCTCTTCATTCTTCTTTTTAATCAAACTTAGAATAGAATCTGGGAGATTATTCTCCCCAGAAGCAACCAAATTCACTAAAGCAGAATGAATTTGACTACAACTTGTGCTGCAGAACCAATTCCCTTCCGGCAATTCCTGGTAAATAACCCCCAGTTAACAAATGCACGCATTACACAAAACCAAACAAATTTCAATCAACAGATAAAAGAATTAGAAATTATGATACCTCTAGATTCTGCATGTTATGATCCTTCAAACATCCAACATGATATTCCTTCTCACACTGCAAGAACAAATCAATCAGTGCTACAAACAAATATATACTGATATCAATGAAATCAATTGAAAATTTAGGCTTGGCAGTATATAATAATACAAATAAAGCAATACCTGATCACAAATAATTACTGTCCGAGGACCAAATAATTTAACGAAATCATGACATCTGTACATGATATCAAACATTAGTAAAGAAACAATACAAGAATCAAGTCCAGATATATGTCACAAACTATAACATAAAAAATGTGTAGTTAACGGCATGAAAACAATAGGGCATTACCCGCACAGGGCGCATCCACCATGGTCGACCGCTACACTTTTGACAATGCGAATGCATCTTCGGTTTATCTGTTCTAAAGGATCAATGCCTGCAATCCTTCCAGCTGCCAGAGCATTCACATTACGTTCCACATTACTCTCCATCAGGAAATTATTCTGGCAATATTTACAATACCAAGTATCTTCGGGAATGCATGGTAGAGGAACACAATCTGAAATAGACAAATACATATCTGTGAGAACAACAAAACAATTGCAGCTTCAAGTTCATGTTGCAGAGGTAAAAATGAATATATGTAGTGGACCCGTGTTTACTTGACATTTGCCCTCCTTTTGGAGGACTCAAAACTTTTCAAAATCTTTTCCAATTATTTTCAATATCACCGTTCATCCAATTTAAAGCTTGAATACCCACAAGTTAAAGAGCATATTAAGCTTTATAAATGTATTTGACCATACTCTTAAAGCTATTATTAAGAATAGATATTAAATGAAATAATCAAACTGGGGCAAAAATAACAAATTAAACAAAGAACACAAGAAACTTATGAAATACAATATAAAGAAATCAATAGTCCCAACTAAAAAAACCATTAATATTACAATTAAAATCTGTAGAGACCTACATCCTTTGAAGAGGCTATTTAGCAGTGCCATTAGTTATCTTTGTGATCAGGTACAGTCTTTGCATTGCAAAATAGAGTAAATCAACACACATCAACTTGCCGTTGATTTATATACAAAAGAAGCAAATGATGGCTCACCTATGTGAAAAGCTCTTGGGCATCCATCACAACACAAAAGATCCCCTCCATCTTGACATATGCTACAAAGATCGTCATTATCACTGGCAGAAAATCTCCGATCTTTCGATAGAGAGAGGGACAACTCATGTAGTGAGACTCCATTAGATGTATATATGTGCAGGTAACTGCAACACAATAGCTCAATGTTAATCAAGAAGGAAATGAATGTAAATTTTACAAAGCACTATATCACAATTTATGAATAAGAAAATCAAAAACACCTTGGAAAATGGGAAATTAAAAAATTAGAGAAAATATAACAAAATAATCAATCTCTAGAAATTAGATTATACTCCCTCCATCTCACAATGAGTGTCATCACTTTTGCTCATTTCATGCATATTAAGAAATAACTATATAAATAAAAGAGAATGGTCATTTTACTAAATTATCCTTCTTAACTATTGTTTCCCACAATCATAAATACAAATTAGAATTAATGATTTGGATGAAGTATGAATAGTAATATTGAAGGGCAGATTTGGAAAAAAAATTGTCATTTAACCTCACAATTCGACGATATTTAATTGCATTCCCAGTTCTGAATCTCAAATAAAATATCGCTTTTGACTAATTGATGACATGTGTCATTCTCAACTTCTTGTAAAATCATGCATGATGCAGATGCAACACGTATATCTCCTTTAAAATCATGTATGATGACATGTTTCAAATGTTTCCCTTTTCCTCAATACCTTGTGTAGTCTATGCGAATTTATGATCCAGATTGCACATCTCCTTTATAATTTTAAATATTAAAAATATTTTTTCTCTATAACAATAACTTTATGTAGTTTTACTTGTCCCTGAATTTTAGAAGACATTAATTTGTGTAAAAACTTTACATTGACGCTGTATATAAATTTAATACTAAAAGAAAAAGATAAAAACACAACATATAGTAAGCATTTCAATGCAAAGCTAGTTAGACAAGGTATATACACCCTATAGATACAATGACAAAATTTAAACAACTCACGGCTTGCGTCGAGATGCCCAGCCAGCATGAGCTTCAAACTGTGAGGCACTAACCTCTGAGTCACAACACGTACAATAAATTCCATATCCCTTTTTGTAACCGACCAATAGTTTCTGACCACACCACAAAAGCACGTTCAGGAAAGATAGTCATAAAACAAAGTATAGCAGAACCTGTATCAATCAAAGCAACCTTTCCGTGAGAATAATAAGCTACTTCAGTTCCATCTGGTAACACATCTTCTTCAAATACCAACTTATGCAAGCGTAGATCCCTGTAAAAGTTGTGCAAGAAAAGAATAAACTTTAAATTCTGGATGAGATTACAACGTTGTATGTTTATGCATATAATATAACATACATCTAACATAGTAAATTCTAACTTCGACAATTGTTTTAAATAAGTGCTAAAGATACATACTTACTTTCTAGTTATTCTCCCCTGACTCTTACCACGAGATGCACTCTGCTTCATCCCATTGTTCAGTGCCTTTGGAACCATCTGTGTGTTTAATGACTCTGGAACCACCATCTCAGTGTTTGATGACTCTGGAACAACCATCTCTGTGTTCAATGACTCTGGAACCACCATTTCAGTGTTTAATGACTTCAGATCCACCATATCAGTTTTTAATGACTTCGGCGTCACAGCTGTTTCAGGCAATCTGAAATAGTAGGATCAAATGATCATCCATCATATATGTTATGATTCCAGTGAACTTTGATAGATCATGCAAAATGTATAATATGTATATTCAAATACAAACAAGCAATACCCTTGTTTATAATACGGTATAGATGAGCTTGTTACCAAGTATACACAAGTAAAAGTGACGTTAAATAAAATGATTAAAACAATAGAAGATAATGATTATGAGCACTCCTATTTTAGCATAGGTAAATATAGGTAGGGTCTAAAATGGCCAACAAACATCGCTACAATGTGGAATAATTTTCATGAAGCACATGCATATCATAAATTCTTAGAATGTACCAATGCGCCTGTAATTTTTAAAGATACCTGGGTTGAACTACTGGGGTAATACTTTTACTGCATGTTGCTTCTGTTTGAAGGTGGTTATCTTGAGTCTCTTTCAACTCCATGCACAAATTGCATACTAGTTTTGACACACCCTCACTAGATTTAGAAATTGACCCTACAAACAATTCATCAAAATTACATGTTTAATCACCTGGATTACAAATTACATAGTGTAACAAGAAGGAAAGCAAACACATGCATTTCAAACCTCTGCAATTGAAACAGATATTAGATTTCTGCATAGTGAAGTCACCAAGAACCTTTTGGACAACTTCGTCCAATGTATCCAATGGAACACTCACACAGGCATTCATGACATCACGAAGGGTTTTTCCATTCTCAATGTAAGTATATTCCGGTGGACGCTTATTAGCACTACCAGCATGCAACTCAAAAACAGTTGGTGTGACAACCTACTCTCAATGAAAAACCAAATAGTCAAGCCACATTACTAACCTAGGCAATGTTAACCTAAACTAAAAAACTAAAAACAATAACCAATCCTTCTTTTACATACCTTAATCCCCTTACAAACCTCACAAAAGCACAAAACCCCAGCATCTTTAATCACCCCTCGTACCTCTGTTTCTCCAGGTCTCCGCGCCTACAAATTCCTTAAACTCATCACACTCACACCACAAATAAAAACATTCCTAAACATCATCTATCAATAAATCATAATACAGAACCATTCAAATAATACCTTCAATCCCCTTATATATTTCACTGGCAACCCCTCAAGAATCCCCGTCGCAAGAAGATCCTTAAGCTTAACAGGGAACCTTTTCAAAGCAGACTTAGTCAATTTCATAGGAGTTGGAGTTCCTAAAAATGGTGTACCTACATTTTCCTTTTCAACATTAACATCTACTCCAACAACATTATCTCTTTCCCCATTACTCAACATCTTAGTTTCGTCGTCTTTTTGTTTCAATGCTGATCTTGTAAACCTTCTCATTGATTTATCTAAATGCACCTTCACCTTCTTTTTCTTAACTTTCTCTTTTTTGGCTTCTTCGACCTTAAGGGTATCTTTTACCTCTTTGGTTTCTTCAACATTAAGGGTTTCCTTTTCCTCTATAGTTTCATCTTTGGTTTTGATAACACAAGTTTTTGCAGTTTCTATTTCTATTTCATTCATAACTTCTTCTTCCTTAAAACGAGCTTCTTCATCAATCACAACATCACTCTTCACATTTGCCTCATCAAGAAAAACAGATTTTGATTCTTCTCCAACATGATTCTTAGGTTCATCATCGCTAGCAAGATCAACAACATCACTCTTAGCCTCTTCCTCGCTCATAACACCACAAACATCAACATCTTCATCATTCTTCGATGGACCGGACTTTCTGAACCGTTTCCCAGACGGAGATGTCTGAACCGGAGTCTCATTCCGGTTCTTACTAGCCCGGGTTCGACCTAATGAACCATCCATTTCAGATTGTGCTTTCATAGCGAATGCAAACTCTCTTTTGAGACCAGAACGAACCCTAGAAAGCATCATAAACTCATCCGAGTCGGTTCCTTTCGCCATATAATTGAACAATCAATGAACAATAATAGAAACCCCAAATCAAAGGGTAAAAAAAGATGAAAAGGATTCAAGTTTTTTATTAGGGATTGTTTATTGAAATAGAAAGAGAGAAAATAGGAAATAAGAGAGATAGAGAGAGAGATTAGGGTTTTGAAAAGAATAGAGGGATTTGATATTGATTTGATATTGATATATTGGGAGATTTGATTGTGAAAAGAGGTGAGTTTGGTTGAAGAAGGTTAAGAGAAGAAGAGAGAGAGGAGGGGGAGAAGGGGGAAAGGTCGTGTGTGTAATGAAACGATTTTTGTGTAATATGCCAAAACTAACCCTGCTGCCATCACGGCGATTCGTTTTCTCCAGTTTTTTCATTTTTTTCTTCTTCTGTTTTCTGTTTTTCTACTTTCTCCATTCCTTATTTATACACCCCACAAATTAATTATAAATTATAAAAAAATCAAGGACATAAGTTGAAGAAAAAAATTATATCATTTTTTGATATACTAATAACTTGTTACCGTGCAATGATTTTATATACAACGTGTATACTTTATATTCTCAAATAAAAACTACTTTTTATACAAAATAAATAAAAATATTTAAATTTTAATTAAAAAAATAGTTGGAACTATTCAAAATCATGTTGAAGTCTAAGATGAATTTTATGAAGTATATTTAATATTCATAACACTTTATGTAGTTTTTTTACTTGATTAGATCTTTTTATTTTTATTAATTTACGATATTGATCTCTCTATTTTAAAATATGACAATTTTGGTCTTTCATCTTGATTTTTAAT
Organism: Cicer arietinum; assembly: GCF_000331145.2. Lineage (NCBI taxonomy): Eukaryota > Viridiplantae > Streptophyta > Magnoliopsida > Fabales > Fabaceae > Cicer > Cicer arietinum. The sequence continues at coordinate 47,556,661 of NC_021160.2, forward strand.
TAATAAATTGTAATATGAAATGTTTTAACTAACGTGGCATATGATATGATAATGTAGAATGATTAACACTCGTGAAAATTACAATAAATCTCTATAAAATCTTAACTATCAACTTCAAAAATTATTTATTTTTATAATTTGATTAATGATATATGAATAATTAATTTGTTTAGATGGTTATATATGATAAAATTGTACGACAAATCATTTAAAATATGTTAAATCAACATTTTTTAATTAAAAAATTCAAATGAATAATCAAAACTGCCAACTTTTAAAATCGAGAGATTAATTCTATGAATTGATGAAAGTAAAGAGACTACAACTGCAATTAAGTTGGTCTTTTTTATAAGAAAAAATTAAGTTATAAATTTGAATAATTGTTCGATAACATAGACTAGATACATTAATTTTTATTGAACAAATTATAATATAATTGTTTTTTTATTAAAAAATCGGAGAGATAGTAATAACTTAATATTTTTATTTAATTTTGTTTTTCATATGTTTTAGAATGCAAAAAGTATTGGTGAAGATATTGTAATTGATTTATAGTAAATAAAGTCAATAAGTTAATCTTTATTGGGAAGATAAGATTTACTTAATTTGTTTTTTATTTACTATAGAATATATATGATCATTGGTTTGTGGCATGATCACGTGATAACTTTTGATATGTCTCCATGCATATATAGTTTGAAATTGTCCATAGCTTTGGGTTGAGGTTAAAAGATTTGAAATGTGATTGCTTTGAGTAAAAGAACTTGAGATGTTAACTTATAGAATGTTTGCATAATATGTACTTAAGTGGTAGATCCCTCCACCAAACCTCTCTAAGCATTCTCTTCACATTTCTATCTATCTCATCAATTATTTCTATCTCTCATTTTTTTTTTTCACTATCCATCTTCATGTTGGTGGAGAGATCCGTTTGTAGGCAAGGATAGTGCTCACAAGTAAGCTTATGTGAGATATTAAGATTTGTACTATATGCACATGAAGTAGAGAATGAAAAACATTGCGTTATAATTAATTATATCACGAGGTAGTATATTGTCATGATTAGTTTGTGATGCCTTATAATTATTTTTATGTTCGTCTACTTCTATCTTAGATGAACTTTTGTGTGCGCTCTCTCTCCCTATACTTGTATGCATAGAGTGGTCCTTAACAAGGATTCTAGGAGTGATGAAATTTGTAAAATCAAATTAGTTTACTATAATTTTATCAATCATACCATACATTTAAACTAGATTTACTTAGCAGAGTCTAGTTAGTTTTTAAAAAAATAACTAAAATTTATAATCATCATTTTATTTCTTTCATTTTTCTCCAACCAACTATACTTTAAAGCGGTGGTTTGGAGATGATTCTTAACTTGGTACAAGACATCTCACACTTTTTTAATGAACATAATGATTCTTGACTTGGTATGAGACGTTTTATAATTTTGTTTATGAACAAGATGTGTTGTGGAATAGTTTAGTCCCATGTCGACGAATCTCATCGACAATAGATTCAAATAACCACGACTCAATTTATATACACAATAAAAATGCCACAACCAACCACTCTTTCATCCATTATCATAATGACTGAATTTGACATTAATGAGAAGAATGATATCTTGATACACAATTTTTAGTCTATTTATCTACCATCATTTACTCAAATTTTAACTTGAGACTTTAAATGCTTGCTAATACATACCCTCGTCTGAAAGAAAAACCACCATCAATCATTGTTTGTTGCCACTCTAATCGCTATACCTCGTATTCGAATCACATGAATATGTAGATCTTTGAACACTATGAAGTTCATTTCACATTACTAACTAACAAAGATTAGTGGGGTGGTAATTTCTTGTATCTTGTCTTGATCTTTTTTTATTTGTATTCTCTTATAATATCATTGTATTTAGATTACAAAATTCACATTTAGTACAGTATGTTCTTTGTTAGTTTCGTTTTATTCACGTTTATTTATAATTGAGTTGAAATTTTGAATTATTGATGCATTTATTGTATTATATAAGTATTTTTTCTATAATAAAATCTAAACAAAAATGATATTTGAAAAATTATTGTAACAAAAATGTTAGATAATATTATTATATATTAGTAGTAAGGGTATTTTAGACAATTCTAGACAATTCTATTTTCTTATATATATACTCAGTGTAACCCTATTAACTTCAGTTTTGGTTTATTATATGATATGAAACCCTAGAGTGGTTGTTTTCTCTTCTTCCTCTTTCTTCCTCTTTTCATTGTTAACATGGTATCTAGAGCCTATTTCATTTCACATTACTAACTAACAAAGATTAGTGGGGTGGTAATTTCTTGTATCTTGTCTTGATCTTTTTTTATTTGTATTCTCTTATAATATCATTGTATTTAGATTACAAAATTCACATTTAGTACAGTATGTTCTTTGTTAGTTTCGTTTTATTCACGTTTATTTATAATTGAGTTGAAATTTTGAATTATTGATGCATTTATTGTATTATATAAGTATTTTTTCTATAATAAAATCTAAACAAAAATGATATTTGAAAAATTATTGTAACAAAAATGTTAGATAATATTATTATATATTAGTAGTAAGGGTATTTTAGACAATTCTAGACAATTCTATTTTCTTATATATATACTCAGTGTAACCCTATTAACTTCAGTTTTGGTTTATTATATGATATGAAACCCTAGAGTGGTTGTTTTCTCTTCTTCCTCTTTCTTCTTCTTTATCTATAAGGTATTGTTAATTTGAGATGTGATGGTTTGACGCTCTAACCAACCGAGCTAAAAAGAACAATGGGCGGTAAAGTTTACTTTGAGAATCATTATTATTTGCATGGTTATTGGGGGATTTTGATTGATCGTTATGAAGAGATGATTGAGAATTATCATCCTGGGATCTACCGTAGAGAAGAGAGAGAGACTATTTTGATAGAAAAGGCAACCACCAAAAGAGAAAAGAGAAGAGTAACCTTGTTCCCGATTTTGTTAAATCAGTCTCACAAAAACATCGATTGCGCATTCGTTAACCGTTGGATTTGGCTGATTTTTGGACAGAAGGTTCACAACATTCAGGTCTTCGTCTTCAACGGTCGGATCGGTAAAAAGACGTCTGTAGGGGGAGAAATCATGCTCGCACAGCACCAGGTTATCCCTAATTTATTTTGTCTCAGTGATTGTGTTTGTCTCATTATTTGTATGGATTTGAGAGAAGGTTTGGAGGTTCATTGTGTTGTTTTGAAAAATGGGTTTTGTGTTAATTTGTATGTTGGGACTTCTTTGGTTGAAATGTTTGTGAGAAGTTTGGTTTCTTGGACTGCTGTTATTGTTGGGTTTGCTAGGTGTGGGGATATGAGTGAGGCCAGGAAGCTTTTTGATGTTATGCCTGATAGAGATATTGTTGCTTCTAATGTTATGATTGATGGGTATGTGAAAATGGGGTGTATGGATTTGGCGAGGGATTTGTTTGATAAGATGAAGGATAAGAATGTTATTTCTTGGACTAGTATGGTTCATGGTTATTGTGAGGATGATGATGTTGTGGTGGGTAGGTTTATATTTGATTGTATGCCTGTCAAGAATGTGCTTAGTTGGAATGCTTTGATAAATGGTTATGGTGTCAATGGTTGTGCGAAGGAAGCGTTAGAAGTATTCGCAGCAATGTTACGGGAAGGATTTGAACCGAATGAGATAACAATGACTAGTGTGTTATCTGCTGGCAACCATTGTGGTTTGGTAAAGGAAGGAAGAAGATGCTTCAAAGGAATGGAGAGATTTGGAATTGTGCCTAAGATTGAGCATTATGGTTGTATGATTGACCTTCTAGGAAGGGTTGGATACTTGGATGAGGCTGAAAATTTGATCTTCTGTGTCGTCGCTCTGTCTGTTGCTTCTTCTGTTTGATTGCTAATCTCTCTAGTGATTTGCTTTGTTGCTTCTCTCTTTGTTTAGTTTGGTTTGATATGATTTAGTTTTGTTTGGTTCTATTTGGTTTGGTTTGTTTGGTTTTGGTTTCGTGGTGCTACTTCTTTGGTGGTTCCTATCTGTTGATTTTGATATGGTTGTTGCTCCTTGGTTTGTTTGGATTTGGTTTCGTGGTGCTACTTCTTTGGTGGTTCCTATCTGTTGATTTTGATATGGTTGTTGCTCCTTGGTTTGTTTGGATTTGGTTTCGTGGTGCTACTTCTTTGGTGGTTCCTATCTGTTGATTTTGATATGGTTGTTGCTCCTTGGTTTGTTTGGATTTGGTTTCGTGGTGCTACTTCTTTGGTGGTTCCTATCTGTTGATTTTGATATGGTTGTTGCTCCTTGGTTTGTTTGGATTTGGTTTCGTGGTGCTACTTCTTTGGTGGTTCCTATCTGTTGATTTTGATATGGTTGTTGCTCCTTGGTTTGTTTGGATTTGGTTTCGTGGTGCTACTTCTTTGGTGGTTCCTATCTGTTGATTTTGATATGGTTGTTGCTCCTTGGTTTGTTTGGATTTGGTTTCGTGGTGCTACTTCTTTGGTGGTTCCTATCTGTTGATTTTGATATGGTTGTTGCTCCTTGGTTTGTTTGGATTTGGTTTCGTGGTGCTACTTCTTTGGTGGTTCCTATCTGTTGATTTTGATATGGTTGTTGCTCCTTGGTTTGTTTGGATTTGGTTTCGTGGTGCTACTTCTTTGGTGGTTCCTATCTGTTGATTTTGATATGGTTGTTGCTCCTTGGTTTGTTTGGATTTGGTTTCGTGGTGCTACTTCTTTGGTTGTTCCTATCAGTTGATTTTGATATGGTTGTTGCTCCTTTTTTGATCGCTTCTTTTTCGGTTTGATTTTTTTGTTGGCTTGGTTCTTCTCTTTGATTGTTGCTTCTTCTTTGGTGACATCCCTCTTGTCCCCCCGGCTGTCCAACCACCTCCTGCGATTGTTGATCCTCCTCGTTACCCCTCTCGTCATCATCTTCAGCATAGAATCATTATTCTACTGTTTGTCTCTTCTTCTTTACAGATTGCTGATTTGTTCACAAAGATGCATTCCATTAAACGTTTTCGTTTTTTTTAGTTGACAAACTCTCGATGCTCCATGTTAATGCATCGTGAGTTTGAGGGGAGATGTTAGATAATATTATTATATATTAGTAGTAAGGGTATTTTAGACAATTCTAGACAATTCTATTTTCTTATATATATACTCAGTGTAACCCTATTAACTTCAGTTTTGGTTTATTATATGATATGAAACCCTAGAGTGGTTGTTTTCTCTTCTTCCTCTTTCTTCCTCTTTTCATTGTTAACACTTTGAACACTATGAAGTTCATTTCACATTACTAACTAACAAAGATTAGTGGGGTGGTAATTTCTTGTATCTTGTCTTGATCTTTTTTTATTTGTATTCTCTTATAATATCATTGTATTTAGATTACAAAATTCACATTTAGTACAGTATGTTCTTTGTTAGTTTCGTTTTATTCACGTTTATTTATAATTGAGTTGAAATTTTGAATTATTGATGCATTTATTGTATTATATAAGTATTTTTTCTATAATAAAATCTAAACAAAAATGATATTTGAAAAATTATTGTATCAAATTAAAAAATCAGATACATCAACTTTTTAGATACAATATTTTGTTAATATTTTATTTTAGAGTATTAAATAGAATTAATTAATAAACATTTCTACCAAAGGAGTTTTTTCAATACAAATATAGAGGCGATTAATACTGCTTTCACTCTCTTTAAATATAAGGAAAAAAATGATCAAAAAACGTTAACGTATTTAGTCTAAATTTAAACAAAATCCATCAATTTTGTTTTTTGTTTGATTTATATTTTTGTTTATACTCGACACCAAACTTCGAAGAGAGTGTATACATTATAGTACATTAATACATATGTATACACATATATAAAATATAAAAGGGAAAACATGACTAGGATTCAAATAGCATTGATAGATCCACAAAACAAAGCCAAATTATAAAACCGGATCGGTTTTAGTTATAAATAAATACTAGTAGTAATACTTAATAGTAACTACATAAAATTGAAGAAAAGCACTCTAACTTGTTATGCATCAAGACCCTCGATATATTAAGTAGGATTGGAGTTATAGCATATAAGACCAAATTACAAACATAAAGTTATAAAAAAGAAAAGTGATATGCCAAAGGATTGGAGTTGCCCTGAGGTGTGTATGGTGAGAAGAATAATTATAATTAATTAATAATTAATCTCTTAGCACCATTAATCTCCAAATTAAGAACAAACATATGAATGATCTCCTTCTCGTCCAACACCACCACCACCACCTTCATCTCCATGTTTCCTCATATGCCTCATCCATAAAATAGCCAACTTGGGTGGTGCGAAAAGCATTGTTTGGCGGTGCAAATAGAGAAAAATAAAGTGCCTATGTTGGAGTAGGAAGAGTTTGTTTATAAAGGTGAAAAGACAAAAGGGTTTGTAACTGAGATTTCAGCATCTTCCAAGGGATATGCGTAGAATCGACCAACTTCAATGCTCCACATACTTTCATGGACCCTCTTTTTAGGTACTTTTCTCTTTTTTTAAAAGCTACACTACTAGTAACACTATTTTTAATATTTTTGAATAAAAAATAACGAGATTCATTTATTCGATCGGTAAAAATTATTAAAAGCAAAAATTATGAATATGTGGAAAACATATGTTATTTGACGAGGTATATATGCTTCATGGAATAAAGCTATCTTACGGAATTAGAAATACAATATAATAAAGTGGTAAATATTGAAAAGGTTATTTGAAATAGAAGTTTCGTCCACTTTATGCTTAGTTACTAAATAGTTTAAAATAATTCAATAAAGAAAATTCTTTAGGAGTTAGCATGACACATAACAATATTGTAGGGTGTGGTAGTGGAGTGGCAGAGAGCAAGAACCTCGGAAAGGTATATACTTTGTGGGCATTTTCTATATGGATTTACCAAATACATCATGGTTTCGCATATACATAGTTATTCTAGGGTGAAAAACTACTTATATATGTCATCATATTCGACCTAATATATAGTAGTGGCAGTGGAGGCACTCGTGCGAATTTGAGGTGTGCTATTTTTATTTTTATATAAGTCGATATATAAAATATAATAAATCAACATATTAAAAAGTTAAAATCAAAACTACGATATAATTATAGTAAAAATAATTATACAATGTATCTATGAATCCAAAGATGTGGTAAAGCATTAGAAAAATAATGAATTTTAAAATACTCATTAGAAAACTTATATTTGGTTGTGTGTATTTAGAAGGATTTTCAGCATGGTGTTTTTTCTTTGAATTTGTCGTTTTTGAAGAAGCATGCGATCGATCTCGTTTTCATTTGCATATTCAACTATCATGGTATTCTAATTTTAGTATATGGAATGGTCCATCATTTTTGTACATATTCAACTATAAGAGCCAATAATTTATAAATTTAAAATTTTGGACCTAAAGTTTAAAAATAAAAAATATTGAACCCTCAAACTTTGATATTTTTTACTATGTAATTTTTTTATAATATAAAAAATAAATTTTAGTGTCCCTAAAAATTTAGACCATGTGCAATCGCAAGTCTTAAAGATATTAAGGACCAACATTGAATAGCAACCGTAAACCAAGTTAATTGATATATGGGATCGGATCGGGCATAGCCGATCCAATGGAAGGCTTTTAAAGCCCTTGCTTTAGGCTCCTTGAAAATTAACTTATTTGTCTTACAATTAATAGATCCATTTTTATGTAAAAAAGCATTAGATCTTAAATGTTTTAGTTAGGGTGTAACGGTTCGGTTTGATTCAGTTTTTAGAAGAAAATATATCTAAATCAATCAAACATAGTTGGTTTGTATTATTTTTATAATCTTTACTCATATAATTCGAACCATACTAAACCAATGTAAAACAGATTAATTTGGTTTGGTTCAATCAAATTGATATTTTAAAAATTTATTCTAAAAAATCAAAAATAAATTAACTTTATCCAACCACTGTATATTTTTTATATAATTAAAATAAATATATAAGTTAAAATGAAAAAAGGTTAAAAAAAATTATATGAATGCACTTTTAAAGATAAATATACTAATATAGTGTAAAATAAAATATAATAATAAAATAAAATAATTTGGTTTTAGTTTCAGGTGATCAATTTTGAATTATATAAAATTAATACTCAAACCAATAAATATTAGACTTGATTAATTTGATTTGGTTTTATTTAGACTCAAATAACAAGAAAAAAATCTAATCAATTTAATTTATTTGGTTTAGAGTGCGTTTGTTTGAGCTTAAATACAAATGATTTTTAGTTTAAAAAATTTAGAGATTATTTTGTAGAGATTTGTTTAAAAATGATTATTTGATTTATGTTTGTTTACTATAATAAAAATGATTTTTTTTTAAATAACTTTTAATTTGTTTGTATTAAATTTTATAAAAGTGATTTTTTAAACTAAAAAATAAACATAAAAGACATGATTTTTCTAATTATCATTTCTTAGATGAATTTTAAAATTGATTAATGTACCTTAAATACTCATCAAAAAGTAAGAAATAAACATACAAAAGCAAAAAAAATTGTATCAACATATGAATACTGTAAAAATAAAATGATTCAAATAAAAGATATAAAAACAACAAAAATAAGATGTGGAGAAATTGAAAAGGAGAAGAAAACTTATTTGATGAAAACCTATATCAAAGTCTCATGGATTAAAAAAAATCGGTCAGAATTAAGTGCGTGAAAAGTAAACAGAAAACTCTAGTGAAAATTGATGGATGACAATTTTAGATTTTCCAAAAAGGATAAGGGTAATTACATAATTTTTCTTCGTTAACAAGTTAAGTTCCGTATTTTTAAAATTTGTGGCATCGTTCTCTCTCATCTATCCCAAATAGCAAATGTGAGAAGCTAAACACCCTCAATTTGGATCTTTAGAATAAACGGATCATTTATTGATTCTTACACCTTTAATTTTAGGTTACTTTTGTAAAATCTCTTTTGCATCTCATTGTCGAACTCTAACACTAATTTGCTTAGGAACTAATAATTAGACCATTATTATGAAAAGATAGAAAAAAACATTAATCATAATATACGATGAACTTGTTGACTATTTATGTCAATTATTTATTTATTTAACGACGTTCTTTTATTTAAGACAACGTTTTAAACTTGAAATAAATTTTTTATTATAAAACATTGTGCAATCTTAAGAAAAATTAGGTCTTGAAACAAATGTTTGTTTTAGTCTTCACATTACTTTAGATCAATCGGAGATTTAGATAAGTTTATATTTTGACAAGTCTATATATATTTAATCACAATAAAATATAAATATTATGCAACATTTTCATATTTCAGCCAAATATCAAATTTCAATTTATTTTTCAGTTTATGATAAAATGAAAGTTTAATGGTAGTTATAGTGTCACTACAAGAAAATTGATTTCTAGTGACACACAAGGTTTGTCACTAAAAGTCAAAAACTGTAGG
>NC_021160.2:47566339-47574469 GCF_000331145.2 Cicer arietinum
GTAGGGAAAAGTTGATAATATTTTGAGTGACACTCAGATCCACTATCAACTTTAAGGAGACGTCTTGCTATGCTTTGAGGACTGTCACGACCATGTTCTGAAGTCTGTCACTACATATTTTTTATTTCTACGTACAATAGTGACTGTCACTAAAAACTAAATAAATATAAATAAAGAATTAACATTAGAAATTGCCTCCTATGATTGACATTTACAAAAAGTGGAGCATAGCTAGCCATTTTGACAACATCACTGCACCAAAAAGAAAGAAAAAAAAATGAAAATGACGGGTATCATATTTAGTAAACTAGATGAATGTTTCATACCGATTTATTAAATATTATGTTCTATAGCTGGTCGGATTTTATCGACCGTCTTTAAGTTTTATGCATTATTAATACTTTCTACGTAAATACTCAATAAAAGTTAATAAGAAACTTCACTAAACCTATTATTTTCCAGTCCAATAAGGAACTCGGCTTCAGCTAGGGCTACCAAAAGACTTCCTTGCCCAACATCCTTTCTAGTCACCGCATACTCACTTACAAATGTCTGTAAAGTGTTCAGCCGGATCGAGCACGAAAGCAAATGCCAATAATAAACAATAAATAGAAGAGTGTTCAAGAGAGTTTGTAAAACCTTTGGACCATTTCGTGTTACTTGGTTAAATATTGTAACCCTAGAAAACATGTCATTCGCGCTTGTATAAATCTAACCCCAAAAAAAATGGTGATATAAGATACTATAAGTGGATCAATGTCTATATCTGAATTGAAAAAAGTACTCAATTGAAATCAATAATCAAAAAGAAACTGTGTTAAGATGTATTACACGATAATCATACATATCGGCAGGGTGATCTAGAGGCGTTGAAGAACCATTATAGTTTGAGATAATTTCGATATATAGATAAGCGCGTCTTATCTCAATATAGAATTTCAAATAGTTTCCTGATCATTCAATGATTTAACAGGAAAAAAAGTTGCATCAGTTCCGACAATAGTTTTTGTGCCACGTATTGACCTAAATAATTATAAGTGTTGATGTATGTTTGCAAAGAACAATCACATTTTGTTTTAAATAAACACATAAGAAAAACACACATACCAAGATAGTTATTTTTTCCGCAACCCTCGTTTCCAACAACAACATATTTCATGTTAAATGGCTCCAGGTGTCCCATAGAAGCTCTAATGGAACTCCATTTTGAAGTTGGATCACCTCTCGCAAACTCAATTCCATCAAGATCTTCATATAATCAATATTTCAAGATTCTTAAGCCAATTTTCTTTAAAAGAAAAAAAAATAGATTATAATAAATAAGAGTGAGATCATTTACTTGCACTAAATGGTAAAACGACAGTTGTGTCAACTTCATCATTATGGGTGACACCTACAATGATATATCTCAATTAGAAAACAAACACAATTTTACTAATTCAGGTTGTTAGAAAAAAAAAACAATTTTCACTTACTCGTGAATCCCTTAATCTGAATCGCTAAATCTGAATAGTGAATTGTAAATTGTAAATCGTTGAATCGTATTAGAAATTCAGTTGAAGATGAATACATATTGAAGAGGAAATTGAAGGAATTGATTGAAGACGAAATTGAAAAAATGATGAAGAAATTGGAAAAAGCTTCTTCAACGGAAAAACAAAAATCAACTTTGACAATTTCCGAGATGAAATAGGGAAACAAATTGAGAAGAGAAGAAATAGAGAAAAATAATTTCGGAGATTGAAATTGAAATGAAGGCGTTGTTGCAGTTGAAGAACGAAAATCAACATTGACAATTTCTGAGATGAAGGCGTTGTTACGTCAATTGATTTTTTGGTGAATAGGTGAATTGTTGTTGCGTGAAATGGATATTTTGGTGAAGGGGTGAATTGATTTTTTGAATGTGAATATTTCATTTTTTTTTAAAATTTATTATATGTTGATATTAAATTAGAATATGTGATACTCTCTCTGTAGTTAAAAGTAACTATAGTGACAAATAAAGATTATCATTAAAAGTTTAGTGTCACAATAAATATTTTTTTTTTGTAGTGTCTCTATTTCTACTAATCAACGAAATCAGTTTCTCTATTTCAAAATATGACAATTTTTATCTTTGAGTCTGTTTTTTATCTAAAAAATGGTGATGTGATATATTTTTTAAATAACATGACATATAATATGACGATTTAGAATGACTAATACTCATGAAATGCAATAAAGTTCTATAAAAATTTAACTTACAACTTCAAAAATTATTCATTTTTGTAATTTAATTAACTACATATAAATAATTAATACATCTGGATGATTTTATATCATGAAATTATATGCCACATCATTTAAAATAAGTCAAATCATCATTTTTCAGTTCAAAATTCTGAATGAGAGATTAAAACTGTCGAATTTTAAAATAGAAGACTAATTCAATAAATTGATGAAAATAAATAGACCAAAATTATAATTAAACATAAAATAAACTCATAGTCTTATGCGTTCATTGTATATTCGGTTCATGCTCCAACAATGATTCATCTCATTTTTGTTCAATATAGTTTTACCAATTATAGTTTCTTTTTGTATAAAAAAAAATTCAGCACTTTTTTGCGATTCAATGTCAAATTATGCAATGTTGGGCAAATAATGTCTCAAATATTGCTGCCATTGAATCAACTATTTCTTGAGATTTGACAATTCAATAGAGTATGATTGTTGTTGTTGATTCAACATGGCATTGATGGTCACAAGATTTAACGTTGTCTTTGAAGACATGTTAAAATCGTTTATTTTATTTTAGTACAGTTGGTAAAGTTAATTGTCCAAAGATTTTGTTTTTTATTTTTAATTGATTTCAACTTTTGTTCACGGTGGTTAAATATTCATGTGTGCTTCAGGTATTAATAGTTAAACATTTTTATATGTTTGCTTATGTCTTGAGAAGAGCTCTTGGTGCTTAATTGACTTTGTTGTTCGCTTATGTCAAATGGTGGTTAAATGTTATAGCTTTTATTATGTTGTCAAACCTTGAGTTATGGCTTTTGTTTAAAGCTTATGATTAAGCGTTGCATTATTATTTCTTCCAATGGGATAAGTATTGAGTTCTGACTTCTGACTTATGTTCAATATATTTTCTGTCATTTCTTTTTGAACTTTTAAACTTTGTCCATTGAAATCAAAAAAATTATAACACTTTTGAACTTGCGGAGACTATTAAGAATGTAGTTAACAAATAGTTGTTTGTTATTAGTTTGTAAAGCTTATAAATATACTTGATTTAGTTACTTGAACTCACATTTTTCGTTGTATAATTTTATCGTCATCAATATAATACTACCTTCGATCCGTTATATAAAAATATTATTTGAGAAATTTTGTCTCAACTATAAAAAAAATTAAAAGTTTCATAGTGTATTTATTAAGTAAATGTCATTTATGTTTTTTGATTTTTAATAAAAATACAATTAATGTTCATATTCGTAAATGTGATAACATTTAATGTCAATGCTACTTTAAGGAATTTTTTTAAAATTAACGTATTACATGAGTCTTCTTCATCTTTATAATTTTTATTTTTTTGTCTCTTATACATAAAATCAGAAAGAGTACAACTTTATACTTTTCTCTCTTCTCATTTCATTAATACCATGTTTTCTAACAACTAAAAATTGTAGACTTATAATAGACTTGTAAAGGAAAACTGTAGTTTTTTTAAAAGATAAGACCTTGTCTACATGGCAAAAGAGCTGCTTTTACCCCACCATTACTAAATCTTCTATCATAATAAAGATATAACCTAACATATATAATTATTAAATAGTATACTTCAAAAAAATAAAAATAGTAAGAGGCTCAATGGTGGAAGAAAAATAATACTCAGCTATATGTAATATTTATTTGGAATTCTTCTAAAAAGACTTGTTTTGAATAGTTTTTATGATATGAAAACATATTTAATTTTTCATCTGCATTCAAAGAAAATTAAGACTTTGTCTTTTCAGGTGAATAAATTAAAAAATATTGTATTCATCTTTAAAAAACAATTAGGTTAGATCAACATTTTGATATTGGTGGTGATGCTTTTATTTCCCTAATTTAAATATTGAAATAATTTTAACAAAATTAATTAATATACTTCTTTATTATGCTAAATGATTACTTTTTTTTTTAAAATAAATCAAAGCAAATGCATCGTTATAGAAGTATAACATTTTAATAGGTTGACATCCTAATTCCTACCAATCATCTGTAGCACGTTCAATAATATAACTTTTTTCAAATGTTTGGATTATTTATAGAATATAAGTGATAATATATTTAACAATTACTACTAACAAAATTTATAGTTCAAAATTACTTGAATTATGTCTTAATGTTGATAGATTGAATTATTTAATCATTAATCTATTAAAAGTGGAACAAATGATATTGTTAATTACTACAGCTCAAAGAGTTAATAGAGTTAATGTATCGAATTGATTTTTTTTAACATTTTATGTTGAAATCTTAAAATTTATAGAAATAACCTTGAAGTGTAAACCTAGGAGCATTGACTTTGTAAAAATGCATTTTATTTTTATTTTCTAAAATTTGTGTTGATTTTACTTGTTAATATTGATGTAAAAGACTTTTAAAGTAAACAATTATCTATATTTATATAAACAATAAAAATATTAATTCATTATTTTCGAAAATATATTTATTAACTAACATTTTATATATTCTGTAGAACAATGATTTACTTCAAAGCTCTCTCGTCAAGTTACAATGAATATACATTTTAGAAATAAAAAACACAATATTTTCTTAAGTAAACAAAGTCCTAGATTCTATGTAATTTCGATTATAATTGTTATGTATAGTGTTTCAAATTACCGTTTTCTTAGACTTTTGCCACCCCCTAAGCTATTTTTTATTTACTCAATAAATTTTTGAGGTGCTGCAAATGTTGATTAGGGGGTTGAAGTGTAACTCGAAGTCCATTTTAAACCTTAGACTCAATTAAATAGTCCAATTCACGTAATTAATAACTGAATTCTTAAAGTTATCGACTATCCAAGTCTACATTAATAACAACTTTCACTTGCATCAATAAGTAATCTCAGCAATCCTTATTGTGATCGAGCTGCAATGGATTTCAAATCAAGATAAGACCTACACAAGCAGACTGGTCAGATGATTTTAGTTATCGACTAACTCGGGGTCCTTGGTAACATACCTATTTCATAAATTTGAAGTACTAAACTCTGCTATCACCCTACCTTGCTCTAACAATCAAAGTGTCTTTTCAAGTACCCCACTTTTGCATTAAAGCTGAAGCAAACGAGATGTCAATGAATCAACATAAAATGATAATGATAATGATTTTGAGGTGGTCAAATTAGTGTTCTCATACAAGAATATTGACACCCACGGTGGCCTCGATAAAATTAGCCCATGCCTCAAGATCGACAACATGGCAATCACCAAGAATAATGCTCAACGTGATTTATCACATAAGGAACCAAGTTATCAAAACCATACCTCTCATGTACAAAATGGAGGATCAAGAAGACAAGCATCAAAACCAGAAGTCAAGCGTCTACCTATCCCAAGACCTGAACATGAAAAAACCAACGAGACTATCGACACTATTATCAAAACGTTGAAGTGAACACTCCATAACATGGACCAGTAAAACAAGACTAATAGAAAAGAGAAGAGCGAACAAAGTGATATAAAGTCTCATTATAGAATATCCAAAAGAGAATACACAACATTGCTCATCTTTGTTTCAAAAATCACATGCAAAATTGTAAACCAATTACAAGCAACTTTCGATGGCCATCAATGGAAGAGCATGGCAACAAACATGATCTTAATGAGCACCTCACTCAATTTAATGTCCGACTCACACCACTGAATGCATTCGACGCTCTTAAATGCAGAGTCTTGTTGTGCACCTTGAAGAGACAAACCCTTTTTCTACTTCTCAAACTTTGAAAAACATTCAATTAAGTCATTGAAACAATTAGCAGAAATATTTGTCACCAGATTTCTCATCAGCCGAGTTACACAAAAGATTTCCACATGCCTAGTTGGATTACGATAGAGGTTGGATGAATCACTCAATTCATTCATGGATAAGTTCAACAATGAAACATCTTAAATAAAGAATCATAACCTAAATGTAGCATTACAAGTTATGGTAGTAGACTTAAAGTCAAATCCTTTTTCAAACTCTATACACAGAAAGCCAGTAGGAGCTTTGGACGAGCTCCGGTGGCGAGCTATTGGTTACATCATTATGGAAAAAGTCACAACAACTATAAGAGAAGAAATCAACCAATAAAAGTGATCGAATAAAGACATATACGATCTTAAGAATGCATCAATGTCAGATAAACAATTATAACACTTATACAACTTTGATAGAAAAAAGAGCACACATATTTCGAAAAATATATAATTTTCGTCTAAATCTACAAACGGAGAAAGAAAGTCCTCCAAATATTAGCAAAAATAAATACTCTCAATAGCATAAACACTACGGTCACACAAACGAGTGACAACACAAGAAATTGAAAACTCATTTGAGAAGGGCATTTGCGACATCTTATTAAAAAAAAAAGTCTCCCAAAAAGAGGGACATATCATGTCGTTTAAATTCAGTTGATTTGGCTTTTGTCAAGCATGGCGTCCGATTTAAGATTTGGCATCGGCACTAAGTATCGTCAATTCCCCGAAACACAAGATATATCGCCACGTGTCACCTCGAATGATGACATTTTGATGAAAAAACAAATAAAATATTCAGACGTTAGTCACGGCAGTTTCTAAAGCAAAGAAGACCCCTCCCGCTGACGTGTCCATATTATTTACTCTCTCTCTCTCTCTCTCCTCAACTGTATGAATCTTCCATTTTCGCTCCTTCTTTCTCTCTCTAAGATTTTTATTCAAAACAATATATAGGGTTTCTGGTTTTACTCCGAAATTCGCACAACTTCGAATACTGGTAAGTTTCTTTCTCAGCCTTCAATGTTCAATTTGCATCCCAAACTAATTAAACGCTGCGTTTTAACCAATATGCGTTTTATCAATAGTATTCCGATTTTTTTTAACAGTCAAATAATAATAATTGAATGATCTGGAACGCCGATTTGATTGCCGTTTTGATCCTTTTGAATTTTTGTGATTCTCAATCTTTTAAGAATTTTAGCTTAATATAGATGTTTATTTGTTTGGTCAATCTCTAATGTAGGTATAAATTGTTTTATTATTGTTTATTTTTATATTATGATACTATTATTACAAGCATGATAAGATATAGTTAGTATCGATACATTCTTCAATTGTAATAAATTTCGAAAATTATTGATGGGGATAATAAGGAGGAAGGGTTTTAAATAAAGGTTTGAAACTGCAATTTAACGGTTTTTGATATTGTCCAAAGCACAACGCGGCCGCAATTGAGGTCGCGTTGGTTGCATTTAACCTTGATGCTCTGCAATATCAAAGATCGCAACTGCAATTGTCACCGCAGTCTCTATTTACAACCCTGGCGATGATGATAACGGGGAGGATAGTTGTAATGAAAAATGTGATTGGAAATTGATGAGAATATGGAATGATTTGTTTGGGAGTCTTTTTTATTTTCCAATCTCACCGGTCACCACCTGCTTACATATTTCAGTCCAATTGAATTGGATGGTTTGAGAAGATCGGCGTGGTTATTAGAAAATTAGAAATGGCTGTTGCTGGAGTGCACAATGCAGCTGTGTTGGAGTCTACTTTTTTGAGGGAGTCTCATTCGCAGTCACCACGGAGGCAAGAAGACGGAGGAAGAGGAGGCACACGGTCATCTTCACTCTTGCAAATGTGGCGAGAGATTGAAGATGAGCAGGTGGCGAGACAGATTCAAGGAAGATCTGACGAAGTATTAGTTCAACAAAGGAGTGATGGGTTGGTTTCAGAACCATCATCACAGGAAAGTATGAGTCGTATGACCGAAGATGCAGTTTTGGGTGAGAATGAATCTGAAACATGGTCACAGTCACAGAGTCAGAATGGGTCTCAATATGAACAGGATCAGGAGGAGTTAAACAATTCTAGTCGTGAAAATTCTTCTGATATTGGAGAGGTCGGGAGGGAAAG
>NC_021160.2:47574521-47581332 GCF_000331145.2 Cicer arietinum
GAAAGAGTGAGTGTCGTAAGGGAATGGGTAGAGATGAGTAGCCAGCAGAGAGGTATTTCTTTTGGGGAAAATAGGGAAGAACAATCTTCTGAAGTTGGTAACCAAGTTGAATGTGTTCGTGATGGATTGGCTGTCAATCAGAATGAAGGTCAAAGTGAACATATATCACGAAGAAGAATTCGTAAATTACGTGGTCGACAGGTTCTGCTTGATATGCTAAAGAAGGGTGAGATGGAAAGGCAAAGAGAGGTTCAGGAATTGTTGGAACGTCGGGCTGTATCTCATTTTCCCCATCGCAATCGCATTCAGGTTTGTACACTAAATGACTGATATACTTTGATATATATTTTTTTTATCGTATTTCGTTACATTTTCTGTACCATGTGTATACTACTAAGTGTGGACATTGGACCATTTTATATGTGTATTGAGTAAAATTATTTGCTTTAATTCAGTTAGAGTGTTATAAAGTGCCCGCTAGAGAACATTTTTGTGCTCAATTTATTGGGAAATTTGAAGTGAAGCAGTTTCATAGTAGGCATTGCGAAAAGTGACTTGTAGTATGTGCATTATAAACTGCAAAACTTCCTACAATCTGAAATGTGAACAATTGAAGAAAATGAAAGACTGTTAGGGTCCGCTTGTTGCGCTTGTTTTAAACAAAAATAGTTATTGTAATAATTAATTGAAAAACATATTTAAGAATTTTCATAATAATGATTTTTAAAACCTAAAATAAAAAAATGTTTTGGTCTCAGAAGCTTAAAATGATTGTGTCTGAAGGGGAAACAAAATAAAAACTATACCTTTAAAAGCATTTTTTTTCAAGGCTGAACTGAAATGAACACAACCTATATTTAAAGCCAAAAGCTAAAATCTAGGACTTGATTTGAATTTGAACATTTGCTCTTGAAATTGATGATTGTATGTTGAAAATATTTTCAGGCCTTGCTTAGAGGCAGATTTTTGAGAAATGATAGACCCGTTGATAATAACAGGTCCACTTCCATTGCAGAAAGTGAATTAGGCTTATTGAGACAAAAACAGACTGTATCATGTCTAAGGTATGTAGCCATATTTCAATTATGTTGAGAAGAAACTAAATTTAATTTGGGAAATGCTAACCGGTACCCTCAAGGCACTTGTTAAGAACCTAAGTGTGTAAATAAAATCGTGGAAATTGTGCATTAAGTACTTTGGAATTGTAAAAATTGAAATTTTCAACTCAGAAGTTCTTTTTTATTTCCTTAACAAGTGCCCTTAGCATGATCCATTTAATTTTTTTTTGAAGTCTTCTGGATTCATTGCTTTCTCTTCCAACTTCTCTATTTGTGACTTCTTTTTTGCTTTCAAAAGTTTCTTGTGTTATGTTAATTGGTCAAACATCTTCTGTTGACTTTCTCTTTTATTTTTGATCCATTTAGCTGACCTGTACTGAGATTGTCTGCTATTGTATCCATCTTTGCAATGTCTAATGTCTAGTGGTGCGCATCTGTTATATTTGTTTAAACACCTGGACCTGGTCACTTTAATTTAGTACGATAAAGTAAGATGGTAAATTGAAGTGTAGAAGGTGAAATTTTCTAACATCAAAATTAAGGGTGTGTTTTTTGGTTTTTGTTTTCATTAGTTGATATGTTTTTTCACTAATACTTGCAGAAATGTCGCATTGTTTCCATTCTATATCTTGTTTTCAATCAGGATATTGGTGACTTTTATGGTGGCCCAATTGGTTAATTTGTCTATGGTGGGGAAATTCAAATCAAACCTTATACTGCCGGTACCCCGGTTTCTTTGTTATTGCAAATTTTCCACAAAACTCTATTGAGTTATATATCAAGTCCACATTTATCTGTTATTATATGTGTAGGATTTTCTATTATTTTCTATCAAATATTTTATATCTTTCATCCCGTAAGCCCAAGCACACTCGTCGGGATCCAAATGCTTTGCAAGTAGGGGATGGGAAAAATTGAAGTAGTTCCTAAAATGCTTCGACAGTACCCATTCATCTTTGCAAGTTTCCACAGCTCCGTTATCTTTTCCGTTCAAATCAGTTTCCCATAGTCGAGACAAATCATGCTGAACCACAATATCGTCATCCTGAAAAACCATCGATCATTTACACTAAATGAGTAAAGGGAGAAATTAGATTTCATCTATTATTATGAAACTTGGAAACAAAACACCATTCTCGTCCTCCCCTCCCATGCTTCGTCATCTACAGTCATTGTTCAGATCCAGCTGTAAACTCACCATACTCACTCTGGTTCAACTCATCTCTTCTTCTCTAACCACCCATCTCTCTGGTTCAGATCCGGTTTAATCTCACCATACTCATCGTCTTCAACTCATCTCTTGTTCAGATCCGGTTGTAATCTCACCATACTCACTCAAATCTCCGGTCAGATTTCAACACAGCTTCAGAAAAAGAGACAAATTCCAGACCATTTGTAGACTTCTGTATTTCATAGAGAGAGACTATTCGCGGACTTCAACAAATACTAGCCATTGAATACGCTGTACATGTTTCTTTTCTTCAATAAATACTAATTTGTTTGGTTAATATAATACAAATGTTAGTCATAAAAATTGCACTTGGTTTTTCTTAGAACAAAATAAATAAATTACAGATTTAAATTACTAATATTTGAGATACTATATGTTGTTCAATAATTTAGATTATTTACAAAAATCACAAAACTATAACAAAAAGACAAAATGGGAACATTCTATAATATAACATAAAAATTGATCACGCAGTAACTACAGGTTATCCTTCTTACATTCTAGCCATTGAATATTATATTATTATATTAATGGTTGGATCTCAATTTCTCCACCATAGACAAATTAACCAATTGGTCCACCTTAAAAGCCACTCATGATATTTCATGGTGTTAAACAGATTTTCCCATAACCTTGTTTTATGAAAGTTTAACATGCTTTTATGTGTTTTTTCAGTTCACGGAAGAAAGGTTTGTTTGTTTTAGTTGACAAACAAATTAGGACAAAATTTATACGAGTGTGTGTGTGTCTTTGCTTTGTAGTATGTAAGGATATTGTTGGAAAAATGACAAATAGCTTAAGGATCATTTTGAAATTAATGTTATTGCAAATGTGTCCAAATTGTTCTGTGTGTTTTTTATAGTTTGTATTTTGATGGGAAATGACAGTTTGATGGGTTGATGCTACTGCTGCTAGAGGCATTTTGAAATTAATAATGCAATTGCGAATATGTCTTCATTGTTGAACTATTCTTCTATTTGTTCTTATTTTCCCTTAAACCAAATAAAGTGGAATTGTTTATTGTTGCTTTATTTTTACTGCTTAAAGCTACCTGTCCTTTTTTCCTTCCTTCATTTAAATTTGTTTATTTTGTCTGCTTTATACCAATGACGTTAACTTGTCTTCTGAACAGGGAAGGATTTTCTTTTAGAAAGGACAATTTGGGTTACAGTCAAGCAGCAAGTAACCTATCTGATACCTTATCTGACAGTGATATTGATGTCAATACAATTGAACAAACTGGAGCTACCAGTTCACAAGTGGTCCCCTCTGTACATTCTGAACAGTTAAAGCCTAATAATAATGGAAGTGACAGCCTTGGGATATCATGTGCTCATGAAGAAGAAGAAGAAACAAGAAATTGGGAATCGACTTCCAATATCAGGGTTGAAAGAAGAGATGACACTGCACAAAATGTTGATATAATGCCAACGGGACATACTGGTAATGACCTTACCCAACAAAGCTTGCAAATTGAAGTTACGGTGCATAGCAATATGCAAGAACAAGAACCAAGAGAGGTACATACCGAGCAATTTCTGCTGGGTGATACAACTGGTGATGAAAGCAATGTATCAAATCACCACGACCATGTAGGGGGAAATATTGTTGATAATGGAGACTCGGTTGTATCTGTTTCTCTGGAAAGAGAGGAACATGAAGAAACTATTATTGAAAATGAAGGAAGTAACTGGCATCAAACTAACGAAGAGCGGAGAGATAGCCCCCAGGAAAGTGTGGATGATAATCAGCACAGTAGCACATCAAATGAATGGCCCCAAAACATCTTAGGAAATGATGATGAAGAAAATTCTCGTCTGCAAGAGCAAGTAGAAGCCTCTGAAGTGTGGCAAGAAGATGGTAGTTTTCAAGAGGCTGTGGAAATTTGGTTGGGAGGGCCTTCTGATAATGAAGTACCTCCAGTTGGTAGAATTCATGGATTCTATTTTCCAGAAGATGACAATGTGTACAGTGTTGAACTCAGGGAACTGCTGAGTAGGTATGTAGATATGACTGAAGTGTTTCAGCAAATCTCTTTTTTGAATAGGAAAATTTAAAGTAATTTAGAATAAATGTGTCTTTTCCGTTTGCAGGAGAAGTGTCTCAAACCTCTTACGCAGCAGTTTTCGTGAAAGTCTTGACCAGTTGATACAATCATATGTTGAAAGGCAGGGTCATGCTCATGTTGAGTGGGAGCTGCAAGAAACAACCCCTTCTTCTTCGTCAACAGAACAGGACCTGGAGCAGCAGAGAAGTGATCAGATTGTTGGTCCGGAGGACAATGTCAATAGTTCACTTAACCCGCCTTTACCACCAACTCCTCCCCCACTCCCTCTATGGGATCGTCACTCACGTCATCCAAATTGGTCACAAAATGACATAAATAATCAGCGCGCAGGAACTGTGCATTCATTTTCAGGACACACCCGCTTTCCCTTAGCTGATGTACTCCATACTCCAGAGTCTTGAGTCTTTAGAACAATGTTTTCTACCATATACTAGTGTTAATATTTGAATAATTTTGTGATTTGATTTTTGTGGCAGGAGTGGGATAGTATTAGTGACTTGAGAATTGACATGGTTAGGCTACATCAAAGAATGAATAATATGCAGAGAATGCTAGAGGCCTGTATGGATATGCAGCTTGAGTTGCAACGCTCAATAAGACAAGAAGTTTCCGCAGCCCTTAATCGCTCAACTGGTTCATCAGGTCTGTAACTTTTTGATGCCTTTCATATTTCCTATCCTGTTTTCACAGCATTTTCCTTGACCAGTGGTGTTAATCTTCAAGAAAAGTAATTTTCCTCTGGTAACAGTCTTGGTGTGTGTTTGGTTTCACCTTGACTTGTATCAAAATTGATTTTGTCCTATGTCAAATGTGATTTTAGTGAATATATATGTCTTTTGTTCTTTTTTAGGCAAAACTGACTTTAACTCTAAATATTAGTTTGACTAGGAGTAATAAAATAAAATATTTTCAACATAAATCATTTTACTTCAAACCCACTTGTAATTAAATGAATTTGCCAAAACTATCGTCTATCTATGGGTGAGCCTGCCCAATCGGCATCTGAGTAGTCAATTATCTGAGTATGTCCTCTATCTTCATAAATGAGACTTTTTCCAGGTGCACTTTTGATGTATTTAAGAATCCGGATTACAACATCCATATATTCTTGGCAAGGAGAATTTAAGAACTGACTTACCACACTGACAGCAAAGGAAATGTCAGGACGAGTGACTGTGAGATAGTTTAATTTTCTAACCAATCTCCTATATCTTCCTGAATCTGATAGAGGTTCCCCCTGATTGGGTAGGAGTTTGACATTTGGATTCATAGGAGTATCAACTGACTTGGCATTTAATAGGCCTATTTCTTCAAGAATATCCATAGCATATTTTCTTTGTGAAATTACAAGGCCATCCTTGGATTGGGCTACTTCAATACCTAGAAAATAACGAGTTTACCAAAGTCTTTAGTCTAAAATTTATTTGAAAGATGTTGTTTTAACTGGAGTATTCCTTGCTGATCACTACCAGTTATAACAATGTCATCCACGTAAACAATAAGATAGATGCACCCTTGAGCTGAGTGATGATAAAATACAGAGTGATTGGCTTCACTACGGATCATACCAAATTCTTGTACTACCGAGCTGAATCTGCCAAACCAAGCTCTAAGAGATTGTTTAAGACCATAAAGGGACCTGTGTAGCCGACAAACTATGTTGGAAGACTCCCCCTGAGCAACAAACCCTGGTGGTTGCTCCATATACACTTCCTCTTCAAGATCACCGTGCAAAAAGGCATTTTTAATGTCAAGCTGATGGAGGGGCCAATGTCGAATTGCTGCAATGGAGAAAAATAGTCTGACAGATGCCATTTTGGCAACCGGTGAGAATGTATCACTGTAATCCAACCCAAAAATCTGAGTATATCCCTTGGCTACCAAACGAGCCTTAAATCGATCAATCTTACCATCAGGACCAACCTTTAATGTATAAAGCCAACGACACCCGACTAACGACTTCCCATGAGGTAAATGGACCAATTCCCAAGTACCATTGCTTTGTAGAGCACACATCTCATCAAGCATTGCTTGCCTCCACTCAGGGTGGGATAATGCTTCACTTGTAGTTTTAGGAATAGAAACAGAAGACAAGGAGGACAAGCAAGTGTAATGTAAAGGAGAAAAACGATGATAACACAAATCAATATAATGAGGAGATGGATTACGGGTGGTGCGAATATCCTTACGAAGAGCAATGGGAAGGTCAGGCTCAGGTGGCAGGGCCGGATCCGGAGGTGGCGTCGGAATAGAGTCTGTAATGGGAGCAGGAACAGGCACAACAGAGGATAAGCGACGATGCTGATATGTTTGTAGTGGTCTTGGAGGTTGGGGGGCAGACTCGGCAGGTTCGATAGGAATATGAGTGGGTGGGAGAGGGATAACTACTTGAGGAGGTTCAGGATTAATGTCCTGATAGGGCTCAGTAGCTATATGGGTAGGTTTAAAATATTG
>NC_021160.2:47581590-47583154 GCF_000331145.2 Cicer arietinum
ATATGGCTCGGTAGCTATATGGGTAGGTTTAAAATATTGTACAGACTCGAAAAAGGTAACATCGACTGATGTAACGTAGCGGTGTAGTGTGGGAGAATAACAACGGTACCTCTTTTGGGACTGATGATAACCGAGAAAGACACACTTAAGTGACCGAGCTGACAATTTGTCCAAACCAGAAGATAAATTGTGAGCAAAACACGTGGACCCAAAGACACGAGGTGGTAGTGGGTGAAGAAGAGTATGGGGAAAGAGGACCGAATGGGGGGATATTGCCATCAAGGACGGAAGATGACATACGGTTAATAAGGTAGCACGCCGTTAAGACTGCATCCCCAAAAAACGGAATGGAACATTGCCATGGAGAAGTAAGGTTCGTGTGGTTTCAATGAGATGCCGATTTTTGCGTTCGGCTACCCCGTTTTGCTGAGGTGTATGAGGACATGATGTTTGGTGTAAAATACCGTTAGAAGCCATAAAATTTTGAAATTGATGAGACAAATATTCTCGAGCATTATCACTTCTTAAGGTACGAATGGAAACTCCAAATTGGGTTTTAATTTCTTGATAAAATTGCTCAAAGATGGAAAACAATTCAGTTTTTTTTCATTAAAAATAACCACGTACAACGAAAATAATCATCAATAAAAGTAACAAAATACTTAGACTCTAAAGTAGACACAGTACGAGAGGGACCCCAAACATCAGAGTGAACTAAAGCAAAGGGAGAGGATACTCTTTTATTGACTCGATCAGGAAAATTACTACGGGTGTGTTTTCCTAACTGACACGACTCACAATGTAAAGTAGATAACATAACAAACTACACACCAGTTTTTGTAGTTTGGTAAGACTTGGGTGTCCTAGCTGAGCATGGATAGTATGGGGGGACTCTATGGCAGGGCACGTCTTGGAAGTTGTAGAAAGGTAATAGAGGCCTTGTGACTCACATCCGATGCCAATCGTCCGTCCCGAATTCCGGTCCTGCAAGGTAACATTATCAATAGTTAAAGTAATAATACAGTTATGAGACCGAGTCAATCAACTAACTGAAAGTAAATTAAAGGGGCATCTAGGTACAT
The DNA here is from genome assembly GCF_000331145.2 of Cicer arietinum. Lineage (NCBI taxonomy): Eukaryota > Viridiplantae > Streptophyta > Magnoliopsida > Fabales > Fabaceae > Cicer > Cicer arietinum. The sequence goes on from NC_021160.2 coordinate 47,582,673, forward strand.
AGAGAACAGATGCAACTGAGATAGAAGGGAGAATGTGGACAGTGCCAATTCCTTGAGACCGGGTTTGAGTACCATTGGCAGAAGTTATAGTAGGTAAAAAACCAGATGTAGAGAGTGAAGAAAAGGGACCTTTATTACCAGTAACATGATCAGACGTACCTGAATCAAGAACCCAAGGGCCGAGGGAAGATGAATGAGAGAGGTAAACAGATGAGTTACCAGTGTGTGCAACCGAAGTAGGAGAACTAGAGTTCGGATGACTCTGAACCCATCGGAGAAAATCTTCATAGTTTGCCGGAGAGCCTTGTGGAGATGGTGTAGTCTGAATAGTGGCAGAAGGATCAAGCTGAGTTGCTTTTATCGAAGGCCAAGGTTTGCCATGCAACTTCCACCAGCGATCAATAGTGTGTCCAAGCCGATGACAATGCTCACATTTTGGACGAGGCTTAGAGCTGGATGGTCCTCCACGAGAACGTTGCTGA
>NC_021160.2:47583245-47591276 GCF_000331145.2 Cicer arietinum
GCTGAAGTAGTAGACATATCCGGAACAGTAACAAACCCCAAAATTTGATCACGAGTTGCAGAGTACTCCTGGGGTAGGCCATAGAGTGCAAGAAGCATGAAGAAGGTGCTGCGTTGATCCAACTCCTTCTATTCAACTGGATTACTTGCAGCAGGAGGGAGAAGCTCATTAAAGTCATGAAGTGCACTATGAACGGTGTCAAGATATGCAGAAATAGAGCCATCGAGTGACTTCGGAGCAATGATGTTCAACAAGCGGTGACAAACTCCATAGAGACTTTGTGTGTCGTTAGTATAGAGTGCCTTTGCTTGATTCCAAACCGATTCACACGTGAGATGTGGACGGAAAATCGGTTTAACATCTGGATGAAGTGTAGACTTAATGACACTACACAACTGAGCATCAATCTGACTCCATTTGGATGTTTCAGTCACACTCACTTTTTCAGGGTTTTGGGTGAGGTGGTCCTCGTAACCTTGACAACGTAACCATAGTTTGATGTCGGCAGCCCAACTATCATAATTTGATCCATTCAATTTTTCAACCGAGAGAGGAGAAGTGATTAGTGAAAATGCTCTTTGTTTTAGATTGAGATGCCATGGTCAGCAAAGATTGTAAGAAAACGCGTTGGAATTGGGAAAACAGGGGTTGTTTGAACTGGAAGTCGTATATCCGTAACTCGAAACTGAAAACTGAGGGCAGATATGGAAGCAGGAGGCCGAGGCGAGTGCGGTGGAAGAAGCGGCACCGTGAACGGCTGCTGGACGCGCCGTGGCAGTGGGCGGCGCGTGGATCTCACGCGCGGGGTGTGCAGGTGGCGCGTGAGCAGGTTTCTGAAGGCGCGGCAGAAGGGTTTGGCCGATCTGGGGTGTACGGCGCTGATGGAGTGGTCGTTCGTCGAAAAAACTCGTCAGAAACAGTGACGACAACGACGGTAGAGCGTGAACGGCTGAACAAAAATTGAGGAATCAGCGTATCAACGGCAGAGGGGGGCAAACCGGAGTTGAGAACACGGTTTGCCGAAAAATATTCACCAGAGACAGTGGGTCGACCGGGTAGTTGACGATTAGAGTTGTCTCTCAGTTGGCTCTAGATACCATGTTGAATATAAAGAGTATTGAGAGACATATGGAATAACCCGTGTATAGCAACTACACAGCGAAATCTCTTTATATAGGCACATGGTATTAAATAACCCTAATTTACAGTAATACTAACAGGTCAGAATACTTACAGCCCATATAATTATTTACATTCTAATATAATATTTAACATACTTCAAACCCACTTGTAATTAAATGAATTTGCCAAAACTAATTGGGGTTTATCAATCTCTCACCCCAGCACAACTTTTTGATAACCAAGTTAAATTCATCACAGGAGTTCATGACCATGTTTCACCAGACGATAAATCTAAATGGGAATGTGTGAGGAATGGACTTTGCTGTATATGCTGCGAAGGCACTATTGATTCTTTGTTGTACAGGTAATATTAAGTATCAATTTGATACATCAGCTACTACTTTGTTCCTAATGTTAATCACTTAAATGTACTTGTCTTGCAGATGTGGCCACATGTGCACATGTTCAAAATGTGCAAATGAATTACTCGATAGTAGGAAAAAGTGTCCAATGTGTCGAGCACCAGTGGTAGAAGTAATACGTGCTTATTCTATATAATAATAATTTTACATTAGAGGGTCACATAACTAAATACAGGATCTCAGCAAGTTTTATCTCCTGGCGTATCCAGGTATTCTTTTGTTTTTAATTTTCTTTTTCTGATTCTTGCCATGTTCACTGTTCTTATGTTGAGTGCATTGAGGGAAACACCTAATGTTTTTTTTGAAGCAACACCTGATGGTTCTATTTTGGGACCAAGATTCTGAACTGAATAAAAAGTGTATTTTATTTGGTTTGGGTGTTTAGCGGTATACACCTTTAAATGATTGTATAGATTAGATAAAATAGGATCAATATATATGCAGACTTTACTTGACAAATGACTAATGATGTACACGTTGGGTCATATACTATCTTGAGAAACTCTGGTATCAATAAATAATTGACATTTTTTGTTGTATATATTCGACATTTTTTCAATCTATTTCGTAGAAAAGGATATCTTGACTATTTTAAATGATGATGAAAGAATGTGAAAAGTTATTCTGAATGCAATATTTTTATGACCATCCTAAATAGTCAGTATAAAAGTTAAAGGAGAAACTCTCATTATAGGTAACAATTAGTAATCCACACTCAGTGAAGCAGTTCACATAAAGGACAACCATTCTCTTTGCCTGCACCTTTTCTTCTCTTAAAAGAAAAAAAGAGAAAAGAATACACAAAGGGGCACACTCACCCACAGCAGTACACCTAAACTTACTATACAAAAGGTTAATAAAGCATAACAGAAACATGTACACTCGTGGTTCTATATATCAGGCAGCATAGGAGGATATATAGTTTGTAACAGCTTTGGCTCCTTCAGCAATAGCATGTTTCCCAAGTTCTCCCGGCAAAACCAGTTTCACTGCTCCTTGAATCTCCCTTGACGACAATGTCATGTGTCCTGTGTATGTGTTCAGCTTTGCAGCCTCATCAGCCAGCCTCTCAAACATGTCATTCATCAAATTATTTAGAATAGTCATAGCTTGTGATGAAATGCCCATGTCAGGGTGCACTTGCTTCAATACCCTATACACATATCTCTGATACCCTTCTCTCTTTCTCCTCCCCCTTTTCTTCTTCCTTATCTCTTTACTACTATCATTTCCTTCCTTGTACTTGACCTTCTTCTCCTGCTCTTTGGGTTCCATGGTAGCTTCATTTGGAGTATTTTCTTGCTTTGTTTTGTCTTCAGTAGTGACAGTGTTTGTGCTTGCAATTGTATCCTCTTTGGGTTGAGGCGTCACTTCTTGAACGGGAATGTTCTTCACATGCTCTTGTTTTAGAGTACTACCAACATGTCTATCTATCTGAACATCTTTGCTACCTCGGGTTAATCGTTTTTCACTGCTTACAACTGAAACCTGCACACTTTCTTCAACAACTTTCCTTGTGGATCTAACCACCACCTTAGCACGCTTTGGAGCCATCAACGTTTCAAGCTTCTTTGCAAATTATAAATTCACAAAGGGAAAATTATTTCTTAACTTTTATAACCAACTAACCCTTTGATATGCGCTATATTGTTGACATGTGGAGGTTATGTGTCAAGAGCTCATGAATCAAGTATATACGTGGGGTACTGGGGTTAAAAGTGAATGGTAAGTTCTAAAAAGTAATTGAGGGGGTGCCACGGTGTTTACGTCCATTTTCATTTTCTCATTTGTACTTGCTTTATTTTTGCCTTTTACTTAGCTATGTATTATTATTAAGTAACCCTTCATTTTGGCCACGAAAATAAAGGACATTTTGGTATTTAATTTAATTAAAAATTTAAATTAATAATTGAAATATAAAAAAATTAATCATTTAACTCTAACATTATAATAATAATGAATTATTTATAAATTATAGTTTTTAGAGATTTTTATAATAATTCATAAATTATAGTTTTTAGAGATTTTTATAATATTAAATTATATTTTGAATAATTATTTTAATGTTTTGAAATTATAGATTAAAATGACAACCTCTTATCGAATGTTATTACATAGAATACAATATTATAATATATTCATTTTATGATGCTTGATGTTTTAAAGAACTTACATCAGGACCAAGGGAATACCAATTTCTCAGCTCGTAGTTGTAGAAAACGACACAGCTCTTATTCTATATCGCGAAACAATTTCGGATTTCTCGTCGTATATATTATATTATGATTTTAGGAAGGCTATTTGTAAAAAACAACTTCAAGACATAATAAGAATGATTCAACCAAATCTGGAATAAACTGTTTTCCCCGTCAATCAAATACATTCGATTTTAAAATTAAGATACGGTAAAAATGGTAAAAATGAATAAATATGAGAAGTTGAATGAACATCCACCAAAATCTAATTCAAACAAATCTCGAGCAACACAACACAAACCTATTCACTCGGTATATAGAAACATATATTTGATAAATGTTGAATATAAATAATTTTGTAGAATTGATTTCTTCACGATTGAGTTTAGTATTTTATGATCGGATGTCATCACCTCAAAAGCCTCTATTGGGTAAAAAAATAAGCCTCTATTTTATGAAATCTAGTGATTAAATTTTCTAATTCAATCAAAAAGCTATATTACTTTCACTTCTAATAAAAAGTTGAGGTTTGAAAACAAATTTGTTTTGCATGATAGTTACAAAAATCCTCATTTTATTTATTTTTATTAACCAGTATTTCATATTCTCTTTATAACAATGCATCACTTCAATAATCTCTCATAAACATAAAATAAACACATTTAAAAAAAATAAAAACACAATATTTTTACAATTCATACTTTTAAATTTTGATTTGGCATTACAACAAGATGAACAAGTGCAACTGAGCTACAGCTACAAGCATCAAGGCAGCATACTCCAAAGGATATAATTGAATTTGTAGAAGAGCTCCAAACACCAAAATAGCGTAATTGCATTACCATGAGTGAATTTCCAGGTACTTGAAGGCTGAGAGTAAACTTATATCATATATTAAAAGACACACATATATGATACATATACATCAATTATTTTTATACACATTTTTAACATTTTTTTTATTTATCTTTCATTCTATCACATCATCAATATATTATAACGTGTATATAATGGGATTTATAAATGTTGTCTTGTTCATAGAAAGATTTATAAATGTTGTCTTGTTTAAATCACACTATATAAGATCATAAAAAATTTCAAATATTTTTAAGATATGTATTAAAAAATATCTAAAAGTATCTCCTACTGTCAATGTGTGTCTCAAATCATCTAACTAAAGTTGGTTAAGCTTCAGTGGTTGTTATAACTACCTTTGGCCAAGTAAGTTATGATAGATGGTTATAGTTAGTTTGCTTGTGTATACTATAAATAAAGCTGTAATGTTGTAGCAGATATAATGATATGGTTGTAATAGCAAGAGCTAAAAAACTAAGAGAGATATATGCAATTCATGATTCATAGAAATTCAGAGAGAGATTAAAAGGAGAAAAGAAAGATTGAGAGATAAGCTAGTATTGCTGGTTCATAAATAGATACTAGGAGATCAATCTTGAGAAGACTTTAATCTTGTAAAGTTCAATCATTATTAGTGGATTAATCTTGCTTGTTTGCCCGTGACGTAGGTCTCTATCAATTGAGACCGAACACGTAAATTCTTGGTGTTATTCTTCCTTTATCCTTCTTTAATTTTCGTTTGCATTGATAGAGAAAACTGGTTTTAGAAAACTGCAGAAAGGAAAACTGTTTTTAGAAAACTGCAGAAAACGGAGAATGATAATCAATCTCCGTTTTCTAGTCTTCTATTTTTTCTGAACATTCTGCGTTTTTATTTTTTTTTTTCTGCAATTGTTTGTCTTCTATTTTGTAAGTTAATCATTGTTGCAGATCTCAATATTGTTTTAACACCTACATATATGGTAATATATATTTTTTAAATTATTATAAACATTTAGATATTTCTATGAATTCATAAATATCTGAGGTGAGGAGTATCGATATTTAACACGTATCTGACTATATATTTCTTTCTCATATTTTGAAGTATGCAAGCTTCCTATGAAAAGTAATAGAAAACACTTATTTGTTACCTTTTAGAATTCTTCATCTTAATGTTTCTTTCCCTTTTGGAATAGCCTCAAAAGTCAGGTTTTCAATTAGTATTTAGATTCATATAGTTAAACAATTATAATAGTTTTGAAAATTCGATCACCACAATAAAAAAGATCTATTCCTGTTAACGCAATCTAGGTATTACAATTGATCCCATAGAAAAGGATAGTCAAATGAAACTTAATTTCAATGGTTTTAATGCAATGGACCTTATTGTTTTTGCATGCATTTCAAATAATTAATATTTTGTTGTTATAAGAAAAATATAAAAATAATTTTCTTCTTTCGCTATTCTTGATTGCATGATACATCATCACCATCAAAAACTTCAATCCTAGTTGTGACTTGGGTGAATAGTTGATTTCTTGAATTGGTATTTGACAATGATATCCATTATAGTTGATATCCAATTAAGATATCTATTTTCTCATCGTTTTATTACTTGTTGAAGTTCCTTTTAATGTGATCCAATACTATGTCGTGCATGGTTCCAACAAGAAACATAATATTTATAGGAGTCACGAGGTTTGATGATTTGGGGAAGTTGAAGTGATAAGGATGTAATGTTGAAGGGATGTGGCTCAAAGGGTAAGTAAGGAAGTTTGAGGTGTGGGACACATTGTGTACACAAATATGAGGAGTGTATCTTAGCTTGAATACGGCGGGAGGAAAGAAATCACTTATTTTATCGTGGAAAGTGATTTCAAAATCTTAATCAATATGTTTACTAGGAATTGCAGTTTATAGGAGGCCAATCTCTACTTTATTGCGTCAAATTTGTAATATTTTATCTCTTAATTAGAATGTTCAGGTCATCCATATATGGCGTGAAGGAAATAGATGCCCGTATTGAATTGCTAAAATCGGATTAACTTTAGACTCTTTTGATTGTACTATCATGGAGACTCCGCTTAACGAATTCCATAAAATGCGTTTTGATGATATTTTTGGAGCTTGCATGTTCAAAAATGTCTGTCCAAAAAAATCAACTGAAAGATTAAGAAGAACTGAATGAATATATTTTTCTTAACGACAATTCAACATGTTAGGGATGTGGCAAAATAAGATGTTACATTATTTTATGACTTAGTTTTTAAATAAAATTAATTGTAGTTTATTCTCTTTATTTTTATCAATTTGTAGAATTGATCTCTATATTTTGAAAAGTTAATAATTTTGGTGATTCTTCATATTATTGTAACTAAAATATGGTGTGTTGATATATTTTAAATTACTCATAACATCAATAATTTTTATGTTATTAATTAAATTATAAAAATTAATAATTTTTAGGATTTGAAGCTAAAGTTTGAGGATTTTATTGCAAATTCATGTATAATAATTATTCAAGATCATCATATCATATATCACGTAATTTAAAATATGCCACATCATATTTCTAAATCATAGTTTAATCGATAAATGCCGATATTATTAGGTTAAATGTTTTATTCGGAGTTCGAATCTATGACTCACTTGAGTTAATTATAGTATTTATCATCCATTTTAAGATTAAAAACATCACATTATTACTATTTTTTAGTTAGTGGAAATCAAAACTATAATTTATCCTATACATTAACAGATACAAAAATTAACTTATATATTCATCTAAATTTATCTCAACGATATATTCAATAAATTTAAATTAATATAATTTTTATCTATATAATATTTATTTTGACAAAATTTATATAATATATTTTTATTAGAAATATTAAATCCAGCTAAACAAGTCATCGGATAAGTTTAAAAAATATACATTATATTCATTAAATTGTTTTTATATTTGCAGTTTGGATTAACTATAATCAGTTATAATTAAAAAAAGAAAAACTAATCGGTTATGATTTCCTCAGTTAATTTAAAATGATTATGATTCCATTTTTTGTAAATTATTCCAAACCTAATCGGTTATAATTTCCATGGTTTTAAAGTTAATATATTTTTTTGAGTTTGAACTAAATATAATGGCATCCTTATTCAAAATTATTTGATCACTAGTTTTATCCAATTAAATTAATAATGTCAATGACACGCATATTGTTCAAAACAAAAAATGGTTATAGCTTCATGAGCTATTAAGAATTTGTCTTTATAGTCTCAAAAGAAGAAATTCAAATAAAGTTCATTCGTCAATGTTATTTTAAGAAGAAAAAAAAAAAACTCAGAATGATGTGATGTCATTATTTAGCAGATTGTTAGAGTAGTATGCTTCTCATGTTCACTCCCAGTATACGTATTTATATTTTTTTCATGTATTATATATATATATATATATA
>NC_021160.2:47591303-47620900 GCF_000331145.2 Cicer arietinum
TATATATATATATATATATATATAATATACTTTGATGGAGTTTGGGCTATGTAATTTAACATTTATAAATTTCATAAAAAAAATTGTGTATGTTTATATATATATTTGTATATTCTTTAAAAATTATAGAGTAAAGATTTAGTTTAGTCATAAAAAAAAACTAAGAGATTCGATATAATTTCTAAAAATATAAACTTCATTTTTAATTTAAAAAGAAATTAAACTGAGATAAGTTAACCCCTATCTTCTATACATTTTATTTGATTGATGAATGAAAAATAGATAGAAAAAAAGAGAGTAAAAAGAAGGAAAGAAACAGATAATTATTTAAATAAATTAGTATAAAATAAGGAGTTTAATTTATATGTATTAACAATTTAAAGTCATCTTATTGTGTCATCTAATGAGATTAATGGATTTTAACACATCAACTTAGAATTTATTAGTTGTAGATTCTTTGTTTAAAAAAAATCATTTTTTAAGAGTTTTCATTCCTTTTTACTACACTTTTTATCAGAAAATGTTATGAAAAAAACCTAAATATTCCTGTAAATGCAAATCTGTTATAAGTAGTTTTTCTCAAATTTCTTTTTTATAACTGATTTTTTTTAATAATATTTTCTTACGGTTAACAAAGAAAATAGATTCATTCTTTTAAAAAAAAATCTCAAAAATTTATAACAAAATTATTGAACTTACACTAAAATCTCTCTCTCTCTCTCTATTTATTTACTATAATCTTTAATAAGGAACCCTTCAAATATTTCAATGAAATTCAAATTAAAAAAAACTAAAAATAATAATAGTCTACAGTTATGATACAACGGTAATAAAGGTTATTGGGTTAGTTACCCAATTAAGATTATTTTTAGGTTTTTTTAATTTTAACTCAAATAATATTTTTTAGTTGACTTATAAAAAATTTCAATTTTCATAGAATAACAATATAAAATAATTTTATATTATTAGTCCATATATTTTAAACTCTAAGAGAAAATAGAAAGAAATATGTGTATTTATAAAATGAAATAAATGTCTTTAGCAAAAATTAGAAATTATTAAAAGAAAAATTAATGGGAAATTAGAAAATATAAAAGAATAAAAATATCATATTTGTTGTTTATTAGATTGATTAAAATATTTTCTTTGATTTTTATGGAATTTATTTTCTTTATTTTTATATTTTACAATTTTTTATTGATCATAATGAAATATTTGTTTATTTTTATTCTTTTTTAACCAATTATTTTTATTCTTTTTTTAACCAATTATTTTTATTCTTTTTTTAACCAATTATTTTTATTCTTTTTATCATATATAACTTTTCTTAAAGATATTTATGTCATTTTATAAATACACATATTTTTCCTATTATAATTTCTTTTCATTTTTTCTTGTACCACTCTACTAAATAATCAACATATTTTCTATTCATTTTATTTTCTTTTCACTTTATTTTCTTTTCAGTATATTTCCTTCCAATGGGGGGTCAATACATAAAGAGACCTAAAACGAACTTTAATATGCGATATTTTTGAGCTTATAATAGTATATTAAAATAAAATATGAAAAATTAATTTTTAGATACTTTAAAATAAAAAATTATTTATTAAATTAATATAATCGAATTTATATATTTTTTTTCAGTTGATAATTTAATCAATTAATATTATATTTATTGTGACAATATTAATTTTAGGTAAAATTTAATTAGTTTTAGATTTGAAAATACTAGAATATGATGCTTTTTTTATTAAGTAGAAATGTTTCTTGAAGACCTTTTAATAATATAAAAATAATTTATTTATAGGTATAAAATGATTGCTTTAGTGATTTTACCTTTGAATCAATTTTAATTTTTTTATTGATCAAACAAATGTTATGTTTATTTTTTTTTAAGATTTTTCTCAGGTACTAAAATTAGCCTTTAATCTAAATAATATAAATTATATTATAAAATAGGATGAGAGGAAAAGTAAGAAGATTAATTATTTTATTAGTTTATTTTGAATATTTACAGCACTCAAATTGTAAGAGGGTGATTAATTTAGTTTAAATATTTATTAGCGCCCTCGCCCCCAATTTCCCTCCCTCAATATTTCTTCAACTAGTATTTTTTTTTTTTTAAATTTATTTCACCCACTATTATAATATTCTAATATAAATTGTGAGATGTCAATAAAAAAAATGAATATACAACTCCATAAACTCTCATCCTTGTAAATTTTTTATTTTTAACTTTTATATGCAAAATATTTCCTTAGAAATTACAAAAGGTACTTCATCCTAATTACAATACAATATGCATTTGATTAACAAGACCAAATATAAAGCTATATATTAATTCAAGTTTGTTGAATGAGTATTATACTTTCTTATTATTTAGGGTCTTTTTGTTTTAGTACCCTCTTTTTGAAAAAAAAACACAAAAATACCCCCATTTGAAAAAAACATACCAAAATGCCCCTTTTTTTAAAAATCAAGTAGGAAGTCGCTATTTGGAACTCGGGCTTCCTTAAGGAAGTCGTCATTCCAAATGGCGACTTGTAAATAAAGAAAAAAAAATGGGGCATTTTGGTATATTTTTTTCAAATGGGGGTATTTTGGTGTTTTTTTTTTCAAAAAGAGGGTATTGTAAAAAAAAAACCTATTATTTAACCGTCTCTTTTTACATTATTTATATGATGAAAGACCGATTTTTTTGAAGCAACAAAATGTATAAATTTAAAGGAAAATACAAGAAGTATTCCAACCCAAAACAAGAAGGTTACACAAAAAGACACAAAATATGTAGACAGTAGTTAGAGCAATTATTTTTGACAAAAATTTAGAGCAATATTAATTAATTTATTGAAATATATAAAATTATTCTTTTATTTTATTTTTAATTAATGTTTGAACTTTGAATTAGGACAAATGAAAATTTATTTTTGATCAGGATATATAGAATCAATATACAGCGACATCAAATGTCATATTATGTAAATTAACAATAAAGACAAAATATAAAATGAATTGAATTGAACTACAAATTTTTTGGCTTCCATTTATATTACTTATTGATGATTTATATAATCTCCCTCATATGAAAGTTGAATACAATCTCACTCACAAATAACTTCTACCCACCAAAAACAAAGAACTTCTAAAATTCTAATAGAATTGGATAATAATTTATATTATACGAGGTTAACTGGTCACCCACGTTACATGTAATAACTTAATTTCAATCATTTTTGTTCTTCTTAATGTTAATCCTAGCCAAGTACTGCTCAATCAAAGATTGGAAGAAGAGATCCACTTCCTCAGGTGTTGGTACTTGAAACAACGGCGAAGTTTGCTCTATTGATGGTGACTTCGGTCGTGGCTTCCTCTTTGGAGCAGATGGGCACACCAATGGTGGAGGTATCTGATACTCTGGGCCGGTTGGGGTTTTGAATCCTTCTAGTTCATCCTCTTCCATCACAAATCTTGGGATAACGATGACCAACTCTGGACTATCGGTGCCCTCGTTTGTTTCCCCTGATTGCTCTCGATCATTTGTTGTTTCAATTTGCTGAATATTTTTCTTCTCATCGTTTGATCCGGTATTCATCGTAAATGATCGCTAACAAAATAAACAAAAAAGACTAATATTAGCTATAAATATTCCACCTTAAAATTATACACAAAGATCTATTTGTTTTGTATTAAAAAAAAATCTATATAGAATCTATAAAATGAGAGGGAACAATTGAAAGTGTTACCACATTTTTTATACCTTTTTCCAACACTTTAGGATGATTTTGCTACTTTTTGGATCTCTTTTATCTCTTAAGCTTTAAACTTAAAAGAAATATGAGAGTGGCTTTGCTTATATATTGCAAGTCCAAAACTACATTGGCAAGAGTGGAGCTACTATGTGAGTAATGATAAGAACAAACTCATTTAATTATTTTGTGGGTAATTATACTACCATATATACATGAATTTTTAGACCGTTGGTAAATATTATATTCAGTGAATTTTTTGTAATGATTACTTGAAGGATGTAACCTACTGTTTAATATTTTAATATAAAATGTTTTATACAAAATATAATTTAATATAAAATACAACGTTTATATTTGTTATAAAACAATATATAATAAAAATTATCTTGGTCAAATAAATAATGTTTTTCTCTTTTTATTTGACTGGATATAATTTTTTATCTTGAATAAAATTAAATATCACATGACTTTGCTTATTAAAAAATATCACATTAACTTTTTATACATTGTAATTCTGGTCACAAAGTTAATGCATGTATTTTATTTTTATAAGCAGTTAATGCATGTAATTAACGCGTTTTCTAAAATAATACATAGGCATAGAGTTCGGAACGATAAGTAATGGCATATTATTGTGCTTGTTGTTTTGATAATATAGGAAATTTAACATGATAAAGAAAAATAAATTAAAGTAGAAGTAATGGACTCAAGAAGTAGATTTCATTCCTCAAAAAATAAAAAAAGTAGATTTCAGATTTTAAAATTAAGTTGATCGATCTCGTGATAAATTGGTTTGGTATTTCTGTAACTAATTAAGGCTATATCAATTTTTTGATTGAAATTAATTTAAGGAAGAATTTAAACTAAATTTAGATAGGGTGGAGTATTTTATTTTTAAGTTCACGGAGTTTGAAAAAAAAATTTGAGATGTTGAATTTTAAAAAATTTGATTAATAAATTAAATATAATATTTTATTGTAAACACATAAAGTTTTGAAAAGGCGACAATAGAGAGAAGGAGAATCAAACTAAAAACCTATTTTAAGTTTAGGGGATATAAGTTTAGATTGTAACACATCACTTTAATCGGATTATTGGTTTATTGTTTCGAGAGAAAAAAATCTGAACAAAAAAGATAGCAAATTTGATATAGTTTTTATATTTTTTCCACAAAATTTAAACCAAACCAAATAAGAATATGTCAATTTATTTCAGTTCAATCGGTTTGACATTTTTTAAAATTAAGATATTTTTTACTATCATCTTATTGTACAGGCTTTAAATCAATGATAATTATTTAACTATGTGATATGATGAGTTACGATTGAATAATAGTGTAAAAAAATACACTAAAAAATAAATAATATAATAAAGAGATAAATATATGTTATATATTGTGTCACTAATATATTTTGATATTTTTTAAATGTGTGAGGTATTATAATAGTCCGTAAATGTATTAAAATTATAAAAACAAATTTAAATGTGTCTTTTATTAAATATTTTGATCTTTAAATGCGCCTTTAATTTATTTATTTTTCAACTATATTTTTTTCTAGCCCACTTATTTATTCTATAAAATTACTTATAAAAAGAAATTTGAGGATGCATTTGTAATTTTTAATAAACTCATGTTATACTAACTTATTTTTTTGTATAATATATATGTCAATAGTTAAATGACGTGAAATTATATCAAAATTAGTAGAATTTGGTTTATTTGATTTAGTTCAGTTTAGACTCAAATACGAAAAAATATAATTAATTTAATTAAATTCAAATAAAATTTTGAATTTGTCAAATTAGACGAAATTAACAATATACATGAATATTAGAATTTAAGTTGAAAAATATGGTATAATTTTTTAATTAGGCCATGACCAAAAGGACATGGTTTAAAAAAATATATTTTGAAGCTTCCTAATATAAAATTTAATATATAATGTAAGTTCTTCAACGGTTTCGTTTTTTTAAAAAGCCAAATTAAAAGTATTAAATAACAAGATAGATATTCAAAACACGATAAAAAATATTATAAATGTTTACTATTAAAACCCTAGAACACTACAAATGAGTTTATTACACGGTTCAATAATATTTATCAAAGAAGTCAAGAGGATAAATTACAAAATAAATTCGATACTTAATTAAAACTTTTAGCATTTGTTTTGAGCCACTACCAAAAAACGATCTTAACACAATCTAGTTACTCAATTGAAGAAACGTTATTTTGTTTAACATAATCTCGTTACAAACCTTCTATATTGTTCATCCACACGCCAACTAAATTATTTGAAGTTTTTGACGTATTGACTTGTCACCAAAAAATAAACCTTCAAACCGTCTAACAAGTAAAGGTGTTTCCTTCTAAAGACTATTTTTAATCCCTAATGAATCCAAAACCTCTCTCCAAATCCAACCAAAAATAGAATATTCAAAGAATAAATGTTGAACCGATTATGTAAAATTACATCTACCAACACTTCTCTAGCATTCCACAAGAAGCCAAATTATCTTTCGTTGTTATTTTATTATTCAAAAGTTTTCACATAAAAAGAGAAACTTTAAACGAAACCAATTTATTTTAAATAAAATGACAATAATTCATTTCCCACAATCGCAACATCTACTGTCATATTTTTCCAGACTTATCAAATGATGGATTGTGAGTATAAGGATCATATGCATTTAGATGTTTAAATTTATCACTAATCGCAACACTGTCGTACTTAAATATGCGGGTAAAGACAACAACTAGTTAAAAAAAATATATTTTTATTACTTACAAATAGAAAATTGTTGATTGTTTTCTTTAAAAAACTTGTTTAAATTTAAGAATAACATTTTTCTAAATCTCTTGCGATATTGGTATTGTGGGATGTTGACTAATTTAAAAGAATTGAGATGGTTTGAAATCCAAAATAATAGTTTACTATAAAAAAATATCTTACCTTAACTCGAACCCTATCACAAGAGACATTATGGTGAAAGTGTGAAATGATAAATTTATTTTTTGAAAAGGGCAATGTTGAATACATTAATTTATATTATTTAAAGGCGACTTTCATTAAAGAATGTTGTGGTTCTTATTAAAAATCGTTTTACGACAACATCAACTCGCAAAAGAAAAATTCAAAATTTTCAAATAAATACATATTTGTGATGTCACGCCTAGCAATACGGCTGTAGCACATTGCAACAACATTACAAATTTTGAAACTTATTAAGTGGCTTTAGGCATCAAAATAAAGGTTCTAACATTTTGGAGATCTTCCTAGGGAACTAGAGTTGAAGCTTCTCTCAATCTCATACTCTTTCATATGTACTATTTCAATCTCTATATCTTCTTGTCAAATGAGTAGTTAAACTCTTCATTGTTTGGGATTAGTATATATTATTAAAGCCTCTAAAATGTGATAAGATATTTCAATAAATTTATACTACAATGCTTTGGTTCTCACTCCTTTTTCTCGCACGCTCCAACTGTAAATTGAGGGTGTACTTGTAAATACACTCTCATGCCAAATTAAGGCGGGACATAAACATATAACAAATATATTAAGTGAATGAATTAGGTGCGGGATATCGGGGGGACAAGTCTCCCCTATTTATAAAGTAGCTGGATTTATATATGTTGTTATTATTACTGATTTGATCGTTGAGATCATAATGAAGTTGTTGTTGTCTGTGATGCAACTACATATTCAAATAAGTGATATAGCTTATCGGGTTGGAGGTGTTCCTTATGATGTATAGAGTGTTGAGAGCATGCCATTACTTCTAGATTCATTACATTTGATCACATGCATTTTTAAGGATTTTTCCCTGGGTAGTTTTTGCGCTACATCATCCATTAGTATCGAGATCATCACATTAGGTCTTTTCTGGATTGAACCTCAATATTGGACATGTGTACTTTATTTAGATTGAATTTCCTCGATTGTTGATATTTATTATATTTGAGTTAGTCTTTTAAGCTATATTGTAGCGTCAAACCCAAATCAACCATTTCTTGTTGATCATCCGATTCCCGAAAGAAGTGATGAACACGAGAGAATTTAACACAAGAAGCGAAAAGTTGAACTGTAGTTTTAAAAATTATCTTTTCAAAATCATTTGTCAATTTTTTGTTGTTGCAAAGATTCATTGATATACAATTAAAGTTTATAGAAGAATGTTTTAAAATAGTTAAACAAACAATATATTTTCTGAAATAGGGTTTTCATAATAAATGTCAAAAAATATAAACCATGCAGTATGAATGAGCATACATGAATAAAGCAAACACACATTTATACAAATTCACTATCTACCTGATATATGTCCATTCCCTTCTTTTCAAGAATTTTTTTCTACTATTCAAACATTGAATATAAACTTCTATGATATCTCTTGATTTTCAGTTTACAATGACACAACTTTATGCCTATCAAGTAACTTGTCTTCACTCTATTTCTTAAGATATAATTAAGAATACTTAACACAAGTTGTTCTTTAACACTCAGAAAACTAGATGAAAACTTCTAAGAGGTTTTACAATTTAGCTCTAAAAATAAATTTCAACAGAGTATTGTTTCTTTGTAATTACTAAATGATAATCATTTCAAAATTACCAAATGCCCTTAAATATGATGTGCACACTCTAAAAAACTTTATTGAATAATAAAGTATTCATTAATATGACAGTTATCATCAAAATTAAAAAGGACTATGTTGAATAAAATTATGTATATTACATAGAGATAATTTGAGGGAGTTAACTTCTAAAAGGACTATTTTGAAAGTAAGGCACAAAATCAACTTATTTCTCTAACAAAAATTAACAAAAATTTTCAAAATATAAATGGTATTATATTGGTTGGAAGCAGTGGACTGCGTATAATTGTACTCAACCCTTTTTGGTTTCTTGTAGCACACCTTAAGACACATTTGTGTTTTAATTTTCTTAATTGATAAATTTATATTTCAATTTTTTGACCAAAATAAATAAAATATTTAAATAAACTCTCTTTGGCCTAGACTTTCAGATTTCAAAATTTCTTTTTAATTTTAATTTATAATTTTTAAAGACAATTTAAAATTTGTATACGATCAACTAAAATGAGATACATATACTTCATGTCAAACTTAAAATTCTTTAAAAAATTAATAAAATACTACACTTGATTAATTTTAATTGATTGTAGATAACTTATTTATAATTTTTAAAAGGCAGCGTAATATAAATAATTGAGCAATAGCATTTGAATTAGGATAGTAAATATGATTGCTTGAATAGATGTCATATTTAATATTATTTTAAGTAAATTTTATATATAATTAATTCATTCACACTTCAAATTGATTAATATATTTATATTCATTGTTTAATATATATATCTTTTGGAAGCTATAAATATAAAATATTACAAAAGTAGTAGTGAATTTATTGCATGCTCTGAAAATGAGATTTTGTGATGATGGTATGGCTTGCTGTCCATTCTAACATTTCCCATAAATTATTACTAAATGAAATAATATTTTCCCATTCTCCAAGCCATGCCACGTGTCACAAAAATATTGATGGCCACGGAGACCATAGGATTCAAAAACTGAAAAAGTATCATTTTAAATCCTCTAATCCATTGGTTGAATTTAGATTTTCTAGAACAAGTAATATGAACCATAGGATCTTGACTATGCAACCACAATGTAAATATTTTAAATTCTATTTAAAAAATATTAATTGATCTCATAATGTGAACCGTCAGATTTTAATTAAATAACTTTTTTACACAAAAATATAATGGTTGGATTTTAATATTTTATTATTTAAAGATTTAAAGTCAAGTAATTTACATTGTTCTAAATTGATAAGATGATTCACTATATATAAATATTAAATTCAATTTTTTAAATAATATTTTGAATTTTAAATCTTGATCGTCTAATTCCAATCAAACAATCTTAATACAAAAGAATGCATATATTTATAAGTACAGACGATCTAAGTCTCCATAAACCTAATGGCCCACACCTCTATCTTATTTCCTTTTCTTTGTCAATATATATATAAATTCTTTGGTTTGTCAATACCTTGCCCTCATTTCTACTAAAAATTCTCATCCCTAACTCTCTCACTCTTTCTTCAAGTGTTGCCCACAATCAACTTTTGTCAATGGCAATCGGAATGGTAATGTATATCGATCTCAATTACTTCATCTATTAGTGTTTCATCTATTTCTCTTATAATTAATCAAAATACTCTTTATACTTCTCATTAATCGTTTTGCTTATAAAAAAAATATTCATTTCAATTACAATGCAAAGTTTAATTCTTCGAATTCCCCGATTTCAATTGTGATATTAATTTTTCCCTTAGGATATGATGTCGGTACCTTGGTTGGAAAAATTGTTGGCGATGACAACATTCTTCACAGCATGTGAAGTTCATTTCAATAAGACCAAAAATGAGTGTAACAAGTTCTGCCTTGATTGCAATGACCGTGCATTATGTGGATCTTGCATTAAATCGGGTCACAAAGATCATCGAGTAATCCAAGTAAGTGTTATTTAATTTTATAGCTAGATCTATATAATATATAATGTTCAATAAATCTATGTGGTATTCAATAAATTTTGTTACATTAAAGCAATTTTAATTGATTTATCGATGATGGTGACCTTGATACGTGAAATTGAAAATCAGATAAGGAGATCATCTTATAATGAAGCTGTTAAGACAACGGATATTTACAAACATGTGGATATTCTTGGAATTCAAACATATGTGATTAATAGTTCAACAGTTGTATTCTTGAACAAAAGGGCTCGTACACAACCTAAGAGGAATAATAGGGTTGGTAAATGTTATAGTAGTGACTCTCTTTGTAGGATATGTGAAAGAAATCTCGTCGACACTTCTTTCTTTTGCTCTTTGGCTTGTAAGGTACATTCATTCTTGGTCTTTATTTTTTTATTTGTCACCCTTTGTCATATCTTTCATTGTTGTTTTATGTCATTTTTTATTTTACTTTTTTTTTATTGAAATTTAAAATTGTGTTTGGATATCTAATTGAGAATGTAATTTGGTTATTTTTTTATTTGTATTTTAATATGTTTGAGAGAATGTTTTGTTGAGATCTGAATATATTTTTTGGGGTTATTTTGAATCTGTGCAAATTATAAAAATATATAATGTAGAGAGTTGAATTAAAACGAGATAAAATTGAATATATATTGAAATAAAATTATTACACAATTGTTTGAATATTTTTTAATTGAAATAAAAATGTTGGTTTCAATCCTAATCCTTTTGAACATTAGAGTGTTTAATTTGATGAAATAGAATGGGTGCAATTGATAGTTTATTTTATTTTATTTTGTATTTTAAACAATTCAAGTTATAAAAACTAGTGTATTATATTATAGTCCATTCATTTTAATCATCCAAAATTGGTGAAAAATAATGGACATTATAAATTATACTTTTATTTCATTCATTACAGATTCTTGCACTTTTGTTATTTTTTCTTTTCCAAATAAAATCAATCAATATTGCATTGTGGTATGTGATAAAAGCTTGCATGGATAAAAGAGAATGATGGCTTTTTTGTGAGCGCAAAAGAAAGAGAAGAATTGGAAAAACTACTTGAGGAATCCATCAAAGTATCACCTGCAAAAGAAAAAGCCAAATTGGTCGAACAAAATCGAAAACGAAAACTGGAAGGAGACGAAGAAGATCAAGAGCGGGAAAATGAAGAGGTTTCGGAAGAAAACGAAGAAGATGAAGAAAAAGACGAAGAAGAAAGTGTACTTTCTAGTATTCGTCCCCCAGGTTCACTTCGTAAACCAAATTCAAGAAGAAAAGGAATACCTCATAGGGCACCTTTTTTTTAAGGACCTAAATTAAAAAATGTAATAAATTAAATATTTAAATAATACAATCATCTTTGATGAATTTCTAGCTGGATATTATGCTCCAATGGTATTTATTTAATAAGGATTATGATTTTCTTAATAGAGAGCTTCAATTAAATAATTACCATAAATTACTTTTGAACATTAGCTTGCTATGGTCACAATAATGGTTCGCTATGTGCTAGATTCACTAATCAAACCAATGTTTTTAAAGAACTAGATATCTTTGTAATCTAATTCTAAGATTCATTCCTTTTGGCTTGTTCAAGAAAAAAATGTAATGGAAAATTCTACATTGAAGAACAGTTGTAAATAAAATTAACCAATGTGAATATATATACATATATATTCTGTAGTAGTGGGAATTTATTCTCAGCAAAGCCAAAAGGTGAGGTTCCAAAGTTTGATCCCAAAAATTAATATAATCTAACATACTAACATTCACCAATCAAAAGAGAGTGAAAAGTGAGATGATTTTATTATCAATGGTGCCTTAATCTATTTGAATTAACATAAACTAAGTTTTCTTTAACGAAGGGGAAAAAAAAAATAGCTTCCATTAAGCAAATAGAAATTAGGCTAAATCAAATGAATGATCCCGTTTGTTACAAATTTCTAAAAAAAAAATTATTTTGTCAGTCAATGATTTAAATATGAGATTTTTGTTGTGTTTTTCTAGGTAATAAAAATCATTTTTTAAATAAAAAATTAATTATAAAAAATGATTTTTTTATAAAACTATTAAAAATGATTTTTCATTTGAAGCAATTTTTAGATTTTTTTTCTTCAGTTTCTCATTTTTTTCAAAAAGTTTTAATAAATAGATGTACAAACTTTTATAAGTGAATATTTTTTTTAAGAAAAAAGTTTTATACAAAACAGACTATAACAAAATGAATCAACATTTTAATGAATTAATCAATTAAAAATAAAGTTTTTTAAAAATATAAGGAATTTATTATTTACTATATTATAAAAATTAAGGTTTATGCAGTTAATCACATATGTCATGTGTCAAACAATAAATCATTCTACAATTAATACTTCAGGTTCTTTTTATTTAAAAAAATATAACTAATAATTTGATTTAAATGTAATACATTAAATTAGTTTTACAATTGTATATATGCAATTTGTAAGACCTAGTTCATTTAACAATTCTAATAATGTTATACCGGACATTTTCCTTGGTGACTCAAGTGACAATGTGACATATTCAAGATCTCTATTTTGTGTGTATGAATTTACTGGTAATGTTCAGTATCTTGTCTATATAATATAATTTTGAATTTTGATTAACATCTTTTTTTGAATTTTAATAGAATTATTTATAATTGAAGATATTTTGTGTAACTATATAAAATATTTTTATATTAACTATTAAATATCATGCTTTAAATGAATTATGTATAATTACTTTTTAATATTTAATTTTTTAAAATGTTTTTTGGAAGTATGTTTAAAATATTATAAAATATTTGTACACAAAAAATTAGAGTTTTTAAATTTATGATGCATTAAATATGAATTTTTAATTTTCAAAAGCTCGATGTAAAAGTAACAAAAATATGACCTTAAAAATAAATAATATAAATGTTTGCAAAATAATTTTATAAAAAATCTAAAAACTATATTTTTTTTTTTAATTGGAACTAAACTTAAAAGGTCAAGATTTTATATGGAACAAAAATATATTTAATTTTTTTTATAGTAAATGTATTAAAGATAAGAATAATTAATATTTGATTCAAGATAAGTTTTTTTGGAATTTTTATGAATAAATTTATTAGATATAAATACAATGATCTTTAATATAGTTATTTTTGAATTTTTACTATTAAATATAATATACTTAAAATTGCATATGTCAAATTTTATTTAAAATTTAAAATTGAATTTTGACTAATATAACTTGTTTTAATTTAATAAATTTGATCTTTATTAGGAGATAATCTATATCAAATTAATGATAGGATGTAATGTTTTCAAAATCGGCTCCGATATTGACTCACCAAAGTCACAAGATAAAGAGTCATTGGTCGAATCACGAAATCATTAATCGAATCGCATGACTGAACCATATTAAATTGGATGACTTAGTTGTACGACTTAAACTTGTGACATTTATAAAAATAAAAATAAAAATAAAACATAATTTTTATCAAATTATCTATCAAAACTATAAATTTTATTAAGTTATATCTATATATCTATCAACAATATTATCACAAATTATTGATAATCATGGTGGCAAGGCATCCTTAATCCAGATTGAGGATTGAGGTTTATTTCTCTTTCAATCGTACCAATTATAGATCCGGTTCAAAACCGGCCGGTCCGATCCGAGTGATTAATATTATTTATTTAAAATTTAATAAGCTTGATATTTATTACAAGATAATCAATATCAAATGAATGATACTAATATAATTAATTTTTTAATTTTATTTCTATTTTACATTTAACTTAATATGGACGATTATTTTACCAAAATATTGACAATTTATTAACTATAATAGAGATTGTTTTTTCGAACAGAAAAAGTATATCTCTCCTTTTTTCTATACTAGTGCGTCTATATAAGAATATTGTTATATAAGAAAATTTAATTTTAAAAGATTCTTATAAATGTCTCTATAAAAGCCGTGTAAAACAAATTCAAACAAATATTCAACAAACTAATGAATAATTTATCGACAGAAAATTATGTTAAGAAAATAATGTGGTTTTTTATTTTATTTTTCAATAATTTTAAGTAAATTTATTAATAATAAGACTACCTTGTGAAGACTCAGAAAAAACAAAGATCCAAGCTTAAACAAAACAATGCACTAAAATGATGAAATCAAAATACACAAAAAAACAATCCCACGTTGTTCCAAGACGAGTGTCTAAAAAACACTATATTCTTAAAGTAAACAACACAAACAAACAACCTCGTCAATAAATGACAAACAAGATTTGAAACTTAACATTATGGAGAAAGAAAAAATAAGGAGTTATTTTGCTAAAGAGGATATAAGGTTGTTCAAATTACTTAAATAAAAATTTGATTTTTTTTCCTATTATTCTTCGTCTTCCTCCGAAATCACAATGTTTATCTCTAATACAATGTTTAACCAAAATCAAATAAGGAAAGAAAAGGAAGAAGGAGGAATTAGAGATGTGTGTGTGCGTTTTATTTTTGTAGAGGAAAATAAAAAACATGGTTTAAATAAGAAAAAAAAGGAAAAAACGAGAGAAGAAAGAGAGAAAATGGAAGAAGAAAGAGAGTTTGTGAGGGTCGAATAATTTTAAAGAGAAAGTTTGTTATTTTTGGTAAGTCACCTACAAAAAATTAACTTTAGATTTATATAATTGATTTTGATATGTTTAGATGTGTTCGAATAAAATTAATTTTACTTTTAACATAAATTCTAATTTGAATTTTTTGCCTCTACAATTGAATTTTAAATTTATTCTTCAACTCATTTTTACACAAAATAAATTTTACAAAATCAATTCATTGTATGTTTGAATTAACGTGAGATTAACAAAATCACATTGTAGCTTTGTAGCTTCTACAAAGCTACACTTTGATAAAAGCTACACTTTGTAGCTTCTACAAATTATAATTTTGCCAATTTAATTTTGTCATACCCACTACTAGCCATCCAAACATACACCCATTCAAAATCTATGTAGCATGAATAATCTCACTTTAATATGTGTTACTCAATTAGAAGACTTTGGAGATGAAATTTGTTTTAGGTAGTTAGTTTTCAGTTAATTAGTTATAATTACCTTTGTTTGTTACTCTAAAATTGTAAACAACTTGTATATAAGCCAAAGTAAGGCTGACAAAACAGAGTATGTAGAATATAGATAGAATGCAAATTGTAGTTTAACAAAAGCAGTGCATAAGAAAACTTGCAAAAGTTGTAATCATTTTATTTCATAATAATGATAATTCAAATCAGATTAAGTCTCCTAGATGCAGAAGTTTATCTCTAAATTAGATTAACAATTGTGTGTGTTCATTTTAAAATTGAAATACTTAAATTTTGTTTGGCAAAAAATGAAAAACGTTACAGTCTGATCATCTTACAAAAATACTCAAATCACAAATAAAGTATAATGTCTTGCTAGAGGCCCCAACTCTTTCGATTATTGAAAAACACTCAGCTCATTAAATAAAAAGTAAAATAGAAACCAATGCAATTGATGACCAATATAATTTTCAAAATAATTACTAAAGTACAAAATATATTTTTATTATATCACTTAAATAAAAAAGACCAATGCACATATGATCCGGCAAAAAAAGTAAATATAAATTATTTTATAAGTGTTCTATAAATTTTGGAGTTTTCGTTATGGACTGTCATGTTATTTTGTTTTCATATCATTTTTTCTAATAATATATAGGTTAAATAGCATTCACGGTCCCTTAACTTAATTTTAGTTGACGTTTTAGTCTTTTATCTTTTTTTTTTCTTTCGATTTGATAATTGATTTTAATTTTAAGTGACAACTTGATGTTTTATGTTTTAAAATATCAACAATGTTTTCTTTTTCTTTTTTACGAAAATTCAAAAAATTCATCAAAATTTTCAAACAAAACCCATAAAATTAGTTATCATTTTCAATATAATGCAAATTTCATCAAATTCATAACTTAAATTTTTAAACAAACTCATTTATTTTAATTGAAAAGATAAATTAAGCAATTCAATAGAATAGTTAAATTATGAATTCAAATGTAAATAAAATTGAATTGAATTTGATAAAAAGTTTTTTTAATTAAGGGACATTTTAATATTATACAAATAATCAACATTTCTCCTCCTCTTATTTCTTCTATGTTTCTCTTATATCAATCAATACATTAAATCAATTTTTTTTTCTCTCTTTTCATATTTTTCTCTTACTTATTTCTCTCTTCTCATTTTCTCTCTGCAAACAATCACACCATAAGAGAAAAAAAAAAATTATAAAAATATTGTGCTAGTTGCGATAATCTTTTTTAAGCAAAAATAAAAGTATAAAAATATTGATAGAATTCACATTCCAAATATATTGGCACCCAAAACTCATTCTCTATAATTTGCACAGCACCTTGATAAATTTATTACATAAAATAAAATAAGCTTTAAAAAGAACTCTACGTGCTATATTAAAAACTAAAGAAACAAGTATGGACATCTCATTCAAAATCTTACTTGAAAAAATTAAAGGAATAAAACTAAAGTGAATAAAAAAAATTGCTAAATAGTACCTTTGTCCTTTAATTTTATTTCAGTTAACGTTTTAATTATTTATCTATTTTGTTTTTGATTTGATCCTTTATTTTAATTTTAAGTGACAATTTGATCTTTTATATTTTAAAATATCAACAATGTTATTCTTTTTTTTTTTTTGCAAAAATTCAAAATTTATCAAAAATTTCAAACAAAACTAATAAAATTAATTATCATCATCAAGATATTAATGCAAATTTCATCAAATTCATAACTTAATCTTTAAATAAATTCATATTTTCATCTCTAACAATATCAGATAAAGAATAAAAATATGAGTTTATTTGAAGATTTGAATTACGAATTTGATGAAATTTATATTATATTGAAGAATATAATTAATTTTATGGATTTTGTGTGAAAAATTTGATGAATTTTTTAAATTTTTGTAAAAAAAAAAGGATAATATTGTTGATATTTTATAACATAAAAGATCAAATTGTCACTTAAAATTAAAATAAAGACAAAAAAAAAAAAAGAATTAAAACGTTAACTGAAATTAAGTTAAGAGACCACATGTGTTATTTAGTAAAAAAAAACGAAGAATAATAGAGAAAAAATAAATAAAAGACTAAAATTAGATGTGTACATATATGTTGTATTTAATTTTATGTGTAATAAAAAAATAGTGTTACTTTGAGTTCTAGCAAAATTTGGAGAAACTCAAGGCACTTTCTTTGAGCGTTTGTCTGGACAAAATGGGAAGGAATATGATTACTAAAGCAACTATGCAAATGCGTGAAGCATAAGAAAAGTAGATATGGATTAAAGTCGAAGTTCCAATTGTGGTGACCTTTAGTTTCAATTTTGCAATGGCTTTCCTATTCACACTATTCCCCTAAATCATTATAACGACCATTTTGTTGTTGTTATTACTTCATTGAACACAATTTTGGGGTTATGAAATAATAGTATTATTCTTAACCTGTCATGATACGGAAACGGTATTAAATTAAATTGGTTTATATTGGATTTAAAATTCATTTTTCATATGTATCTTTTTTACAAAATTGAGGGAGAGGCTTTTTGTTTTAGTTACTTTCTAAATCTTTTTTTCTTTTTTTGTTGACAAAAGTTAGTTCCCAAATCTTGATTGATATTTCAACATGTATTCATTAATATATTATTATAAATAAAATGTTAAATTTATTTATTTTTGTTTATCACTTTCAAATTTTTAAAATAATATTCCTTCCACATTGTTCTCCTTACAAATCACATCACACTAGCTGAGGCCTCACATTATATAAGGACATCTTCCATTCATATTTGAAATTATAAAAACTTCAAATATATATTATCTTCCCTTGGTTGCAAAATGAAACCTCACTACCACATCTTGTTTACATATCTTCATCTCATCTTTTTCATACAATCTATTAATCTCACTCCAACACACTCATTGAAAATACCAAGGTTAACTCCATTATATAAATGGAAAACAACTTTACACAATCTTGAAAAGTTGGTTTCAATTGAAAAAGAAAATGTTGAAACATTTTACTACAAACAAGTTTTGGATCACTTCAATTATAGGCCCGAAAGCTACCACAAATTTGAACAAAGATATTTTATGAATTTTAAATATTGGGGTGGTGCTAATTCTAGTGCCCCAATATTTGCCTACTTAGGTGCAGAAGATTCAATAGATACTTACCCCACCGGTATAGGATTCATGACGGATAACGCAGCTACATTTAAAGCTCTCTTAGTCTACATAGAGGTATTATTCATCTATTATTATTTTTTTGGGTAGAATAACGTATACAAGAAACTCACACACATAATTATAAAATTTTGAATTTGAATTTGAGATATAATTTTCAATTTAACAATATAGACATTTTATTAGTTGAACTACGACTTACGTACATTTATCAATTTACACTTTTACTATAATACTCTTAATTATTTAATATCTAGATTTACTTATTATTGTGTTTGAAATAAATAATTATGAATAATTTTAACAAAACAACCGTTAATACTACTTTACACTTTGAAAAAAATATAAATGAATAGAAAATTTCTTATAAAACAACACTAAAAAATAAAAAAGGGAGTTTAAATTAGTTTTCTTATTATATTTTTTAATTCAAATACTCCTCCAGTATGATATATAATTTAGCAAAAGTAATATTTAAAAAATTATATATAAATATAATTTAAAATTTAGAATAAATACATTGCTATTATATTTCAATCTAAAAGTAGCTGGTAGTATTAGATTTGAGTAGAGTTGACTCACAGGTCAAACAACTTAAGCCAGAGCATTATGACTCAAAAAAGAATTATTTTATCTAAGGAAAAAAAGATCTTACATAAATTTAATAGTTTATGATCTCATATTAACTGAATAAAAAAATAAAACAATTGATAATTCTCATCGTGAATGGTCAAAAGAAAAAGGTCTCTCCGACTCTCCAAAATCAGTAATCTATAAATAACTATGTTAACAAAAAAAAATGTTGTTTATTAAATGTTAAATGAAATTGATTGTGTCAATTTTAATAAATAATTTTGCATCTAAAAAAACTCGAGAAGAAAATACAATAAAAAATATAATTGTAGAGTTTACTTTAGACCTCGTATAATGTTATACCAGCCCTGAATTTGAGTTTGGACATAATATAATATATGATTTTCACATTAGCATCGGTACTATGGGAAATCAGTACCATTTGGATCAAGGAAAAAAGCATTCAGGAATGCAAGTACTCTTGGATATTTCAACTCAGCTCAAGCAATTGCGGATTATGCAGCGGTTCTCATACATATAAAGAAGACATTGCATGCTCATAACTCTCCCATTATTGTGCTTGGAGGATCATATGGTGGAAGTAAGTATATCCTCAAATAATTGGTTTTTCGCGAGGGTTTTAAATTATGGAAATAGTCACGCTGTGATATTTGATATTGCAAAGAATTATGGTCAAATGTAATTTCAAATGTGGTTGTGATTGTAGTTTGATTTCAATTAGATCGTTACTAAAAAAAATTGATAGCGTCGAAAATTTGAGACAAGAAAAGACAAAATTATTTTTTTTTAAATTTATTTTTTGTCTTTATTTAAAAAAAAAACCTTTATGTTGGCTAAGAGAACATTTGTAAAACCCTATTATTTAAGTGAGTCCATTTTTATATCCTATATATGTTGCTGTTAATGATATATATCTTTGTTATGTAGTGCTTGCTTCATGGTTTAGGCTCAAGTATCCTCACTTGACCATTGGTGCTTTGGCCTCGTCAGCACCAATCCTCTACTTTGACAATATTACACCACACAATGCTTACATGGATCTTGTTTCAAGGGAATTCAAAGTAATTTACCTTGTTTATTTTTTTTCATCAAAAAAAATTATTATAAGATAGCTTGATGATTAACTATTAATTAAATGCAACATGTTTGAAATCATGGAGAAATCTAGATAACATATTATGTTTTTGTCAAATTTACTGTCAATTCAAACATGTACTAATTGACATGCAGGAAGTGAGCGAAACATGTTACGAAACAATTTTAAAGTCTTGGTCTGAAATTGAGAGAATATCTTCTCAATCGGACGGTCTTTCCATTCTTAGTGAAAGATTCAACACTTGCAGGTACAAGCGTTGTTTAATTTCAAATTTTTTTCCTACTATTTAATAATCATATAAAATTAAATTTATTATTGTTGTTGTCCACTTCTTGCAGACCCTTAAAGCAATATTCTGATTTATCAGAGTACCTAGAAAGCATGTATACAGCTGCAGTTCAATACAATGGACCTACAAGTTCTCGAGTTAGTGAGATATGTAGGGGAATTGATGGAGCTTCTTTTGGAAATGATATACTCAGCAAGATATATTCAGGTCTTGTGGCTTATGAGGGAAATGGTACATGCAAAATTAATTATGCTCCTTCAAATATATCTGATGAGGTATATGAGGGTTGGTCATGGCAGGTAATTAATCTCATTTTACAAGTGCGCTAAGTATAATTATTTTTATATCATTGATAAAATTAAATTTTTATTTATATTTTTTTATAAGTTAAAAGTTTATTTAAAAGAAAATTAAATTAAGAGGACATAAATCTAACTAAAAAAATAAAAATAGACTCCTCTAATGGTATCCACCTATATATTGCTATTAATATATGGTTGGCAACTCATATTATTAAAATCAACTAATTATAAATTTTTTTTTTTTTATATATAAAGAAAAACGGTATATGCATGTTAAGTGTAGGAGCTATTGTAAAAATATTAAAATAATTGTTTTGAATTAAATTTTATTTAATAGTATATTTTTTAGTTTTAATATTATTTCTTGTAGCACTAAAAATTTATATATTATTTCTTGGGGTGTGTCTACTATAGACTTTTCATAAAATGGTTTAAGGCTTGATCCTTACTAAAAATAAATTTTATAATGATAAAAAAGAGACTCTTTCAAAAATAATAAAAGAAAAGAACCAAAATATAATATAATATGTTATTAAAATTTACAAAAAAATAAATAATGAGGTCCAACATTGGACCTGCAGAACCATATTAAATTTCCATTTTTTCTTGTATATATTTAGTTGACCTGAAAATAATATGAATCATGTTGTGTATAATTCAGAGGTGCAGTGAAATGGTAATGCCTATTGGTACAGGAAATGATACCATGTTTCAACCTGATCCTTTCAATTTAAAGAGATATGTTGAAGAATGCAAGAAACAATATGGTGTCTCACCTCGCCCTCATTGGGTCACTACTTATTATGGAGGCCATGTTTGTACTCTTTTGAATATTAATTAATTCACATAGTTTTCTCCAAATAATTTATTTTCTATATTTTAATTATAATATTTTTTTACAATCTTAAATATAAGTAAAAATTAGTCAAAGAAATTGATGTATTTAATCAACATTTTATATCATATACAATTATACATCAATAGTTTTTGACTAATTTTTATTTATATATGAGACAAAAATAGTATCAAATAAGAGAAAATTGACATGCATTTAAATAATATTTTCAATTGTAAGGGAATTAAAATTAAAATAACAACAATAAATTAATTCCATTTGTGTTGATACTATATGGCAGAATATAAAACTGGTTCTTCAAAAATTTGGTAGCAACATCATTTTTTCAAATGGATTAAAAGACCCTTATAGTACTGGCGGGTAAGCACCATAAAATTTTAAAAAGTAGATTGATCTTATGTTATTTTTAACAAAATATATAAAAATTAAATATTGTGTGGTTTTTACATATTTCAGGGTATTGAGCAATCTTTCAGATAGTCTTATTGCCGTCTATACAACTAATGGTACGTTTTGTTATTGGACTTAGATCCTTTACATATGGGGCATAGTGCAACAACTATAAGAACTTTTATATTTAGTGAAAAAAAATTATCTCTTTATATATAATAATATATATATATATATATATATATATATATATATATATTTATTTTGAAAAAGAATATATTACTAAGTACAATTATAGTGTATGGTGGTCAAGCATAATTTTGTAACATTAAAAAATATCTCACAAAGTTAAAAAGAAATTCGCAAAATGTTTATAGTAGCCATTTTATCATTTTAAAAAAAAAAATCATATTTGTCAAAAAAAAAAAATTAAATCAGCATTTAAACCATGCTAATGATACTATGTTATTATTCAGGATCTCATTGCTTAGATATTCTTCAGACTCGTCAAAGTGATCCAAAATGGTTGATCCAACAAAGGAAGAAAGAGGTTGAGATTATCAAAAGGTGGATTGAACAGTATTATTCTGATCTTGCTCTAAAAGTTAATATAAGGGTGGATTGAACATGTATTTCAACATTATTACCATGGGGAGCCAAAATTCCAAAATAATTGATATAGCTAGAAAATATGAAAATAAGTTAATATAAAAGGTTTATTATCTGTTTAATTAACTATTGACATGTATTTGTAAGAGTATGGTATTTGATAATTTTCTGAATTTGGTTCCTCGAATCCTTAAACCCTCTTGTTTTCTGGTTGTGTTGATTTCCTATTTGCATGTGTTGGATTATATATATATAGTAGTTATCTTTGATATGCTTTACAAATTACACATATTTCTTCAAAAATAAAAATACACATATATATAAAGGAAATGTTTGGTGTACTAATAGAGGGAATACATTGTTGTATTAGTGTTAATGGCAAGATTTTACAAGGGCAATTTCGACACCCTATGGTAAGACTACATGATGAAATAATTAAAGAGACGAGCATCTTAGGAGAATGGATAAAGAGGAATGTTAACAAGATGATATATAGACATGCATTCACAAACAAAGATTAAAAGTCACTTATACATTAAAAATTTAAGCCATAAACATGGTTTATCACTAAGTGAACGGTTAGTAATTCACTTTTTGCATATGTATAATATTCCTATCAAGATTTTTTGCATTTCACTAAGTGGTCGGATATTTGCGTTTTGAAGCCTAATCCTAAATTGGAAACAAACTGAAGCACACTAAAAATTCAAGATCTACATTTGCATCTTACAAAGAAATTTACATTTATATTTTGTTATTAAATTATATAATATTAATTAAAAAAATAATTAAAATAAAATGATTACTTATATATTAAAAATACAATTAATGTTTTTTGAATCTATAAAATAATATTTAAGTCTAAATAAGTTTGTAGTCTCTATAAAATTTTATTTTTAGTTCCTTCACGCCGTTTCAATCTTTTTTAGAACTAAACATGTTTGATTGTCTTTAATCTTTTAAACTTTTTAACGATTTTTTACAAATATGTTTAGAACATTGAAAAAAGTTTCTCCATAAAAATTTATAATTTTTTAACTTATAATGAATTAAATATAAATTTTTAAATTTTTAAATATAAATATTTAAATATCATAAATTCAAGTTAAGAATAAACAAAATATGAACCTAATATAAACATGTCTGACAAAATTATTTAAAAATATATGTTGATATTAAATATAAATATTTAAATATCATAAATTCAAGTTAAGAATAAACAAAATATGAACCTAATATAAACATGTCTGACAAAATTATTTAAAAATATATGTTGATATTAAATATAAATATTTAAATATCATAAATTCAAGTTAAGAATAAACAAAATATGAACCTAATATAAACATGTCTGACAAAATTATTTAAAAATATATGTTGATATTCTAACCCGAGTTAAAATTTTGTTTGCACCGATATTGTAAAGACTGAATATTGTAACCATTTTATAAAGACTAAATAAATATTATCGAGATAAAAAAAATTATTTAATTTTAATTCATTAAGACTTTTATAGCATTAGACTTTTTTATTTTAAAATCAATAATAATATTTAGTGTGTTTAATTATAATAGAAAACATTTTTCTTTGAATCAAAAGAGAATAATGAAGTTAAATTAAAAAAAAAAGAGAATAATAAAAAGAATAAAACTTCCATTTAGTCTTTAAACTATTACTTTGTTTTTTAATTATAGAATTTTCTAATGGTGTTTTTTTCATTATCAAATCCACATATCAAATTTTGTCAAGAGAAGACTGTACTCCTTCTAAGTCTCATAATTTGAACCTATTGTGGAAATGGAGTAAACTTTCTAGAATTTGTATATTTCTTTGGAAGTCTTCACATAAACAACTTCTAATTAATATTGAAAGAAACTATTGGGATATGTCGGATATTGATGTCTGTATCAGATGCTCACAACAAGCTCCATAACTATTATGTGTGTTCTTAGAGATTGTAATGTGGCACATAGTCTTTGGAATAACTTTACTACTATGGAGAATGAGCAATAGAGCTCCTTTTTTAACCTCGAGCTTTCTCAATGGATTGATTTTAATCTTATGTTAATTGATGTTGGTTTGATTAGAGGCCATTGACCTCTGGTGTTTGGAAACATGGTAAAAATATTGTGGATGAAAAAGAACCATCTAATTTTCTCAAGAACACCATTTGATCATGAGCAAATTTTGAAATATTTTAATAGACAATTTTCTTCTATTCATCATCGTCTTTATCTTTTCCCTTCTTCCTTTAAAGAGGATTGTAAGAGGAAGATTAATGTTAGATGGTATCCTCTTAATGTTAATGCATTCAAGCTCAATATTGATAGTTCTTATCACGAAACACCAAGTCTTGCTGCTTGTGGAATGCTTATTAGAGATCATAAAGGAGTTTATATTATCGGCTTCTTCTGCAATCTCAGTCAAGATACCTTTGTGCCAACTGAGTTCTTAGGGTTGGTTCACGGTCTTTGAATAACTTTCAAGTTGGGTTTGACTACTATTTTTGTGGAAACGAAATCTTTTAATATAGTCAACATGATTAAATCAACGAAACAAATAATATGTTTCTTAGATATCTTCTTCACGAAAACCAATTCTCTAGTAGATCACAAGGAATAAAGTTGTGTGGTTAAACACATCTTTCGTGAGACTATTGAGTGTGCAAATAAGTTGACTAACTTTAATCTTAAAGCAGATTTTAATATTGTTGACCTATCTATTTCCCTTCTAAGTCTATTACTTCTTAATGATGATTGTAGAGTGATGATGTCTTTCTGTCATTTTGTATCTAGTTTTTCCATTTATAAAAAAAAAAGAAATAGAATTTTATTTTTAGGCAAATTAATAGACTTAAAATGACGAAAGATTGTATGTTTGCTAATAAAAAATGAAATTTTCAATTGCAGTTTTGATCTCTTTATTCTCACCGATTCATAAAATTAGTCATTTTTTCATATTTTTTAACTAAATAAAATAATTATCGAACATATTTTGAATGATATTACATATAATCGTGTGGTGTAAAATCAGATAGATACGTTAATTATTTATAAGATATTAATTAAATTATTAAAAAATAAATAATTTTAAAATTATAAATTTTATTTTAATTTCATGTATATTAATTATTCAATAGTATTATGATATGTCGTTTAAAATATATTATATTATAATTTTTTAATTAAAATATTGAAGGGTCAAAATTGTTATTTTTAAATAAGAATACCAATTTGGCAAATTGGATGAAAATGAGATCATAACTGCAATTAATTATGGCAAAATAAAACAATATTTTTCGCAAGTGAAATTACGAAAATAACCTTACTTAAAATTGAAAATTACAATAAAATCATACAAAGTTCTACCTCATGCGTGTCTCCGCTGTCTGCGGCCAACCACAGCTCCACCGCTACCAACCTTTCCCCCCACTGTCAGGGGCGGAGCAGCCCCCCAAATTCCAGCCTTCCTCTCCCCCTCCAGATTCACGAGTTCGTCTCTCCCTCATCTGCTTAGTCGCGGCCGCCTCTCTCTGACTCCAGATCGCTCCTTAGTTCGCCGCTGCCGCCTCGCTCCTCTGTTCAAAAGGTTCGGATTTCAATTTTGTTAGTGCTGATTTTTGTTAGTTAGTTTTGATTTGGAGTTTTGTTAGTGCTGAGTTTAGAGCTTTGATGTGGAGTCTGGAGTTTTGATTTGGAGTTTCAATTAGAAGTTAGTGCTGATTTATGTTTGGAATTTTTGTATTGTATATAAGGTGTTTGATTTTATGTCCATATAAAGTGTTTGAATTTTTTTCATGTAAGGTGTTTGATTTGGAGTTTTAATTTTTACTGAAAAGATGTTTTATGTTTCCTAAATTGGTTGATTTAGATAAGTTTGTGATTTTTTTTTGCTGCATAATATTATTTATATATTTAATTTATACATTATATTTTTATGTCCGCCAGCCTAAGCTTTTTAGTCAAGCTCCGCCACTGCCCACCGTCCCTTTCCGCATCCACCTTGTCATTCGTTTCATTTCTTCAGTTCTTTTCCTCCATTGTTAATACTTAATAGGTAAGAAAAAAAGGTAAGGTTTTTTCGATTTCGATTTCGATTTGTTTTCCTCCATTGATGAGTCCGCATTGGCGACATGGAAAGTCCGCACTCTGTGAACAGTCCAAGAAGAACACTGAGTCTATCAAGACAGCGAAGGGCAACTGTATCATTTCTCGATTCCGATGACAAAAACTCTGCCTCAGGCGATCATGGCCCTAAGCCTTCTGAAGTTTACGGTTTTGTTGGATCTATAACCACTGTCGTTACTACAGGTCTTCTTTCTTAATCCACCTTTTCACAATTATGTGATTTATTTGGTTTGAGAATATTTTATTGTTATAAATATTTCACATTGTTTTTTGTTTAATTTATTGATGTCAAATAGTGTTTAATTATGAATATTTCACATTCTTTGGTTTATCTCATGATGACACGAGCACTTATATTAGTGTTTGGATACACTTGTGAAAATAGTTCATGCTTAGCCTTATAAGTTGGTTTTTACTTGTGTATCAGCTTATGGCATAAGCGGTTACATATAAGCTATTTTTATAACACACTGTAAAATAAAGTTAAACTGTTTTTATATAAGTTATAAGCTATCTTTGATAGTTTCTGAAAATTAACTGAAAACAACTTATTGACATGTCATAAGCTGTTTACATAAGTTCTCCCAAAGAGACTGACATGCTTACATCTTAATGGCACTAATGAAGATAATGAAGTTTACCTTTCTATATGGCACTAATGAAGTCAAGCAGAATAATGTTAGTTGTCATTTCATAATCATACTTGAAACATAGTTTTGAAATACAGTATGTGTGACTGTGGAATGAAGATTCAGTTTTTTTTCCTTAATACCCAGTGTTATATAATTGCACAAATTCTTGTGTTTGCTTCAAACTTGAAAAAATATGAATTAAAGTAAAAAAACTAGGACCAGAGATTCACCATGAAGCCCTGTCCTATCTAACATCTCCAATGTTCGGTTGTTTTGGCTGTGCGCTGCCATGATCAAAATAACTTTGTATTTTGTATAATCTTCTATAACTACTAGTTTACCATGTGTCAGCAATTGTATTTAAGGTTTCTTGTGATGTTCCTTTGTGGCATTTGTGTTTTTTTGTTTTTATTTACTGATTAATTTTCCTTTGTGAATAGTTATTTTCTTGGTATGGGCATATGTTCCAGAAACATGGCTACACGCCATTGGCATCTCCTACTATCCTAGCAGGTTAGAAAGCTCAAATCCTGTTATCATTTGATGCTTTAGCAACTATCTATGTTATCTACTACTGTATATAATTGTTTTTTGGGTGCACAGAAACAAGAAGTTTACTTTGAAATAATTCTAAATCGAGAAGAATTCTCGAGACTTTATTTAGTTTTGCACAAATGTAAACTCAGCTAAGGTGTATTAAACAGGTCTGGCGAGCTTTTCAATTTAGCTGATAAACAAACAAAGAAGGGCTTTTGGGGTGGAGTGCTTAATAATAGATATATATGGAAAAGAAATCTAAACCAATCAACTAGTGTGAAAAAAAATGTTACGAATTTGCATTTTTTGCTTACTAGATTTTAAGCTGAGAATTGCATTGTGATATCAACTGTTTATGACAATTGATGGAAAACAACTTATGCTTTTCAGATACTGGGCTTTGGTGGTACCAACTTATGTGATGGTGACCATTGCATTAATGTTAGCATTCTACATTGGCCTTAATTTCATGTCAACACCTTCTCCTGCATCCATAAACACAGTTTATGGTGAGTTTGATGCTGAACTCTTTAGCAATGCGAGCGTGGTTAATTTTGATTGCTAGATTACTTCCTAAACTTCTTGCACATGTGAAGGTTTTATTTATCTGCATAAAAAACTTGTGCTGTCAATGAGGGTGTAGTGAATTTTTGAGTTCAAGTTTTTCCGTAACTGATACCAATATCTCTTTGTTCAGATGAATTCAGTAGGGATCCCTTGAGTCTTGATTTTTCGGCAGAGGGTGATGAAAAGCCCATTGATCCCATATCTGATATCGGTATAGACAGAATCAATGATGCTATGTTCAATCAATAATGCAGCCTAACAATCAAACATTCAGATGTGTCTCCAATAGTAAGGTGGGAATTGCTGTTGAAGCGGTGCCAGTGATGTAAATTCACTAGCATGAAATTAAGATGTTATAGCTTTTAGACATGAACTTGGTTGAGTAATCTTGTAAAACTCATTATCAAACAGTAAATGTGAGCATTTTTCTTAGTCTTTTCTGCTATTCTGCTAGGCTCAACTTTTGACGGTGTTGAGCCTTGTATATGAAGAAACATTCTATAATATTCTCATCTTGTGGAAACATTGGTCATTCCAACTTGACAGGGTCCATGTGTTACCTCTACATGTGAGACCGAGTATTCACCAATTATTTTTGGAGTCTGCTATCGCACTACCACTTGAACCATCGTAAGCAATCCCACAAAACCTACTACTACTACTACTACTACTTCCTTTTATAATGGAAGGATAGGTCTTAGATTACAATAATGTCATTACACTAATTTACATTGATGCCCTTACATAATTCAAATAGCATTAATAATTCAACTACCTTTATTAAAGAGAATAGTAAAAGCTTAATAATACATTGCAAAAGTCAAAAGTAAACATAATGTTGTCTGCCTTCATAATGACATCAAGATAATGGGTTATCTTTTGTCAAAAGTAGCCATCATGCTTTGTCTGAGAATCTTTAATGCCTTGGGTCCCGAGTATGGTCACATTTTTCCTTCAATAATTCTATTAATCTTTAATAATTTAGATGTCACATTTTTCCTT
>NC_021160.2:47621349-47625276 GCF_000331145.2 Cicer arietinum
CCCCATTCATTGAACCATTTAATAAACCATAATGGGAATTGTAACGAGATGTCTTTTTAAAACCAAATGAACCAAGAATGTTCAAAGGGTTCTTGTAATAGCATGTTTGTCCATGCTTCCATATAATCATAATAAGAATATTCCTGAGGACTAAGTCTTCTGGAGAATTTCTTTAATGTTGAAGGGTGATCTTTCCAATCTGTTGGTGGTAATACCTTTAATATTTTAAATTTTGAAAAAATAATTTTCTGTTTATCGACCTTGTCGTATGTATGAGTTATTTCAATTGAATCAGTATCAACTAAAACAAACTCATAGAATAATCTTGTTTTTTCCGGGGTGGTTGGTAGATAATGAAATCCATGAGGGTAGTAATGAGAAACAATCTGAAGTAATGATTTATTTAATGAATATTCAGGTTCTACAAGAAAAAGTATTTTCTTGTAATCTTTTTCTATAAATGGACAATTTAGGTTACTAGGGGGCGTGTAATAGGGTAATTTTTCTGGTTTTTGTGTTGTAGTATTTAATTGGGACGGCGTGTTTAAGGCAAATTGTAATGGTGAGATTAATTGGGATTGGATTGCGGGTCTTATGGTTTTTGGTTGTATGGAGGTTGTTGGGTAAAAAGATGGTAATGCTAATGGGGTTAATGGGGTAAACCTGTTTTATATTTATCTTCTTCTTTTATTTGTATTTGGCAATATCCTGATTTCATATCAAATTTAGAGAATACCGATGAACTATGTAATCTACTTACTAAATCTTTTTTATTGGATATTGGATATCTAATCCATTGTAATAATTTATTTAATGGTTTATAATTTATAACTAATCTGGGTGATCCTCTTTCTAATTCTGCTGAGTTCATTACATAGAACCCTGCACAACTCCAGGGAGACTTACTGGGTCTTATTAATCCTTTATCTAAGTATTCTTGTATTTCCTTTTTACAATATTCTAGGTATTGTTGATTCATTTGTATTGGTCTTGCCTTAGTGGGAATGTTTCTTTCATTAAAACTGGGTTCATAAGGAAGTGAGACCACATGCTTCTTTCTAGTACAGAAAGCATTGGGATGATCTGCACAAATTTCTTTTTCAAATTTATCTAGTAATGCTTTTATTTTATTTTGTATAATTTTATTTTGTAATTGTTCTTCTATTCTTTTATAATGAATCTCTTTGCTTATCATTCCTATTTGTTTCTTCTTTTGAGATATTAAATTAAGGCTTGATGTTGATGCTTCTTGTAACATATTTAATTCTTTAATTTTGGGTTTTTGAACAAATTCAAATTTTATTGTCTTTCCTAATGCTTTTGTAGTAAGACCTTCATGTGATACTGTGAATGGGTATATTAATGCTAAAAAAGGGTTTCCTATAATTACACTTTCTCTAATATCTTTTACTAATAAAAATGAAGTATGATAGCAAATTCCATTTTTACATACCTTTGCATCAGGTAATTTATAAGTAACACCTAATCTAGAACCATTGGCTCCACTTAATCTTTCTAGGGTTTTTTCGTAATATTTAGTGGGTATTAACCCTTCTTGGATACAATTAGAGTCTGCGCCTGAATCAAATAATGCAATAAACTCAAATTTTTTATTTTTAATAACTATAGTTATTGGACAGTACCATTTGTGTACAATTAATTTATTTAACAAAAATAAATAAGGCTCTTTTTCTTTTATATCATTATTATTTCTTTCTAACTTTTGTTGTTCTAATATACCTTTTCCTTTTAATTCTAAATACTTAACATCTAATTCTAAATCCTTTTGCTTTAATAATTGAATTTCTTGTTTTATAGAAGTAATTTCATTCTGCAAGTCTTTAATAGTAATTGGTGGGGTAATAGTGGGTTTAAATCTATTCATTATTTCTTTTAGGCATCTTTTAATATTTCTATAAGAGTACTAGCTTGATCTGTAGTAATCATATTAATTCCCTTAATACAATCATTACAGTTACATAATTCTGGACCTAAACAATAATTTTCTTCTGAACTTTCTTCATATTCTGATTTTTTTGATATATTATTAACATATTCCTCTTCATAAGATGATTCTTCCGAAGAACTAGATGATTCATCAATCAACATAATTCCTTCTAAAATATTAATAAGATTCTCTTTTAATTCTTTTTGTATTTCTAATTTACTAATTTCATTAATTTTTTGTTTTACTTTACAATTTTTTGCATAATATCCTAGTCTTCCACATTTAATTAAATACTTTTTTATTAGTTCTTTTAATTTTTTGTGTTTTCTTTATTGGTTCTTTTGGGGTGTAATTATTATTATAATTTTTATTTTTCTTATAATGTCTAAATGTTGGTTTCGGATATCTTTTCTTTTCTTCTATTGGTATTCCATTATTATCTACTTTAACTGCTGTTAATATCATAGTTTTTTCTTCTTCAGTAACTATATTATCCCACCATCCTTTTAGTTGACCAGTGAATCCAGTGATTACTAATAAGACTGCCTTTTTATCAGTATTTTTCCCTGATGTTTTAAAGGCAGTGGCTGCCATAGTCATGACCTGAATAATGTTTAATATGTTTTGTTCACTATGTCCGTCTATGTTCCATTCAATAATAGAATCTCCACTATAGGCTGCGGAGGTCATATAGTGACTTTCCTCAAATTGTAAATCTGGATAGCTAGGCCTAGGATACTGTACCATCTATAATCAGACATGGACGGGCAATGAAGATTAACTAATTGTTCAGCAATCCTTTCTTGTAATTGTAATGAGTCTCCTACAAAGGCTTTTGTGATAGCATATAAAAGAGTATTTACTGAATCTTCTTCTATTGGTATTCCATTATTATCTACTTTAACTGCTGTTAATATCATAGTTTTTTCTTCTTCAGTAACTATATTATCCCACCATCCTTTTAGTTGACCAGTGAATCCAGTGATTAATAATAAGGCTGCCTTTTTATCAGTATTTTTCCCTGATGTTTTAAAGGCAGTGGCTGCCATAGTCATGGCCTGAATAATGTTTAATATGTTTTGTTCACTATGTTCGTCTATGTTCCATTCAATAATAGAATATCCACTATAGGCTGCGGAGGTCATATAGTGACTTTCCTCAAATTGTAAATCTGGATAGCTAGGCCTAGGATAATAATTTCTAGTTTTACCTAGGTAACCCGAATTTTTCATATTTTTTATTTTGTTAATTTCTAACTCCTCGGGGTCTTGTGATAACACATTGACTTGAGAATTATTTGTGCTTGCTAACCTTTTTAATTGTTCTATTAATTCATCTGAGTTATTTTTTAATTTTGCTTCTTTTAATTCTTTTTCAGGTACATTTATCAATTTATAGATAGGTCTTTTTGAATCTAGTTTTTAATCTTTATATGAATTAATTTCACTAGACGTACTGGGATGGCTTTTATTCACTTGTAATTCTACTCTATCTAATTGTTCAGCCATAGTATGCAATATTTGATTACTAAAGTTTAATTGAGTCTGGACTCTTCCTATTTCCTTATTTTCATGATTTGGATGCTTAATTGTTTTAAAAGGTGAAGCTTCGAATATAATTCCATTCTTTTCTATTTTTATTGCTTCTAACGGGGGATGTATAGATTCTATTACTTTATCATCTACAGTCTTCCATTTATTACTTATTTTAGTATTAACATTTATGTGATTTTTTTCGATAAAAGGGTTTTCTATATTATTTTCTAAACAGTAGTTTTCAAACCAATTAAAGAAATAAATATTTAATATGATTTCTTTAAGATACTCATAATATTTTTCTATATAATCACTTGTCATTTCTTTTGAGAAAGTATTAAAATACCATTTTCTTGTATCTGTATTATAATCTGCTTCAAAATCTTCTCTTAACCAAACTTTGTCTACTTCAAATTCTTCTTCTAATTCAATTACTCCTAATAC
>NC_021160.2:47625293-47626932 GCF_000331145.2 Cicer arietinum
CATTCTTCTGGTAGTTTAGCAATAATATCAGAAACCTTTAGTTTTTTAGGGGTTGTAATATTAGAACGTTTTAGATTTGCTTCAATAATTACAGTTTCATTTCTAGGTGTACTTCTTAATGCTTTAAAATTATAATTTATATTTGAAACTTTATATTTAATTCTGTAACATATATCGATATTAGCTACTCCTTCATAAAATAAATCATCCGTACATTGAATATTAATAACTAAAGATCTTTTAGTAAAACTATTTTCTAAGTTCATTGAGTAATTTGGATAACAATTAAAATAAACAGGGCCGTCATTTAAATTTGATTCTAATATAGCAATAATGGATTCATTAAATCTTTTAATTCTATTATCACGTGACACTAATAATATGGGAGTATTTAGTCCTAACTTATGTAATGGTTTAACGGCAACTTGTATTAATCCTAAGTGAATATAATGAAATCCTTGTTTGATATGATTATCAATTATTTCTTCATTTAATAAATTAATAGTTTCATGATGTTCAACTATTGATTTGGAAGATTCTAAGGTATGACTAATTTCTTGAGATCTAAATTTGTCAAACGTACTAGTTTTATATATTTCTTTATATTTAATGTCAGGCATGTTCCAATTTTGTAATTTATTTTCTATTTCTGCTATTTGTAATTCTTTGTTTTGATAATTGTCTTGGTCATTTCTATTTTCTAATTCCTCTATAGATAATGAAGTAGAAGGTATCATGGTTTTATCTCTTCTTCTGGATCCTAGTTCGCTCAAGGTTCTAAAGAATTGGGTCATATTTCTATAGTTTAAACTTAAGGTTTCAAAATCTTTCTCTTCTCACGGGACCAGTGATATATCTATTCTGGGAACACCTACCTCTCTCTTGGGCTTTACGGTTTACCAACAGAATCAACCACAGCTGACCAACGTTTAGATGATTAAGATTTTAAAAACGTAAGTTTAAAATATAAGAAATATAATTCAATTCCTCAGAGTCCTTTAACAAGGCTCTGATACCATAATGAAGATGATTGCTATGGAATAGAAGAAATATAAATTATTAAAGAATTTCGAAATTTTTGAAGGAAAAATGTGACCTCTAAATTATTAAAGATTAATAGAATTATTGAAGGAAAAATGTGACCATACTCGGGACCCAAGGCATTAAAGATTCTCAGACAAAGCATGATGGATACTTTTGACAAAAGATAACCCATTATCTTGATGTCATTATGAAGGCAGACAACATTATGTTTACTTTTGACTTTTGCAATGTATTATTAAGCTTTTACTATTCTCTTTAATAAAGGTAGTTGAATTATTAATGTTATTTGAATTATGTAAGGGCATCAATGTAAATTAGTGCAAGAACATTATTGTAATCTAAGACTTATCATTCCATTATAAAAGGAAGTGGTCTTTCATTATGTAAGGCATTCGAAAAACAAAAATAAAAAGAGTTTGTCAATCGTTCCCTTGCAATTCCCTCATTCTCTGAAAGAAATTGTAAGTTTTAATCATGAACAACTTTATGAATTCTTGTTACTTTCAATTAGTTTTTCAAACTGGTTTCTTATTAACAACTAAACTAGACGATTTATTATTATTTTCACATAAAAGTCTAAGTAGTATATTTTACT
>NC_021160.2:47627589-47632736 GCF_000331145.2 Cicer arietinum
TATATATATATATTAGAGACTAAATTACATAGACAATACTCTGATACTATTGATTTAATCAACTTTTATTATATAATATATGAATGCTGATGGATATGAATTAGTGAAAAATTAATTAAAATTTTGATAGTACTGGTATACTCTTTTTTTATAGAATATTATAAAAATCGACTAATTTAAAACTTTTTAGTTCATTGTTTTCATGGTTCTACAAATTACATGTGAGTCTTAATAATCTAAAATTTGATAATTAAATAAATAAAATCCGACAAAAAAAAAATAGAAATAATAAGTATTTAAATCGAGTTCCTAAACCAAAAATTGAGAATGAAAAGAAAAATGAACTTCCATTTAAACCTTAATTTAATAATAAGACAAATAATTTTAAAAAAAAGGTGCATCATCATCTTGACCTAGACATGGAGTTATGCAAATTGCAGACAAATTGAAAAGGAAGAAGACGAATTAGGAGAACGAACACATCAAATTCGGAATCGAAGTGTGATATAAAATGCAAGGTTTGAAGCAATTAACACGACGATGTTCCTGTATCAGAAATTCGATTGTTCCCGAAAAATTCCATTATTCACCTCCCTCGCAAAATTTGTCTCGCCTCACACCCAAACGTTTCTTCGATTTGCACAAGGTCTTTCTCTCTCTCTCATTTGATTTTCTTTTAATGGGCACAACAAAATGTTGCAAAAATCGAATTTTTACTTTTTAACAAAATTTTTGGTAAAAATTTTGCAGCTTGGAAATAAGGAAGCAATAGCGAAGGAGAGAGCTAGATTGTAAGTTCATTAATTTTTGTTTATGGGGTTTGTTTAAAGAAAGGTTTTTTGTTGAGTTGTGATTATGTAATGAAGTGTAAGTGAGTATTGATTCAGTTATGTTAATGGGGGTTTTGTGCAGAAATGATGAAATGAACAGGGGATACTTTGCTGATATGGCTGAGTTCAAGCAACATGGCGGTAAGGTATTGCAATTTTATCATAATAATAATCTATAATCTATTGGGGTGGATTTA
Organism: Cicer arietinum; assembly: GCF_000331145.2. NCBI lineage: Eukaryota > Viridiplantae > Streptophyta > Magnoliopsida > Fabales > Fabaceae > Cicer > Cicer arietinum. Next base: position 47,628,617 of record NC_021160.2, read on the forward strand.
GTTTGTTATTGGCAAAGAACTTTTTGATTGATTGTTTAATGTTTTGTTTCAATTTCATGTCATAATGTGGATTGTTCCATTTTATTGAGGATCTAGATAGTTTTTCACGCTTAATTCGGGGTTCTATGTTCGAATGAAGTTGCCATCATAACTTATTATGTAAAGCTTAAACAAACTCTTAAAACCCCAAATTGGTTAGTTTTAGCAGAGATTTTGCCGAATCAGTCTGTTAAAGCATGCTTGGAACTTGACTTCTCTGCAAGGCTAGCCTCAAAATAGTTAGTTCTATATTTTTTATTTGATTTGACTAATACATGAATGCTATTATTTAATAGGGTTGTAGACACTAACGTGTCCGTCTGTTCGATTTTGTTTGGATAAAAATAATGAAAGCTATAAAGTTTTATGTAGTTATTCAAAATAATTAGTTATTTGATCGAGGTATCGAGCAAAGAAAAATAGTTGTTAATAAATAGTTTAAATAAAGGGTAAAATTGAAAGAAGAGTGTTACACCAATGCTTGATATCTCCTTTATATAGGTATAGATAGATTAACCAGTGCCAGTGATGAGTTGGTTAGACTGGAAGCGCATCTTGGGCTTACCAGATAAGAGTGACATTTTCATCTGTAATTGTGTTGTGCAGGTTGCCGCAGCTAATAAAGTGATTATACCCGCAATGGCGGCTGTTAAATTTCCGGATATCGAAGTCAGCTTCTCAGATGGTAAAACAATGAAGCTTCCTATTCGTGTTTCTGATAATCCAGTTGATTCTGACAAATCATCTGTCCCCAAGGCATCTTTGGTTTGTCTTTCATTTCGAGCAATCTCCCAGGTAATGGACCAAGGCAGAGTTTTGTAAAGCTATGACTTACTGATATTTGCACTGTTGCATTTTGTTGTGTGCTCATCCAAATGCTGCCAACACCAGCCATTTATGTGTTAAATGATTAACACATTCGATAACGGTATTTATTGTATTCTTACCATTTAACTTGCAAGCTGAAGAGTGTCTTGTATTTGTTGTCCACTGTGAAATGGATTTTAATATGACAGTTTTCAAATAGTCGTTATGAAGGCTATAACACAGCAAAATTTGAACAAATCGACATTGTTCCATGACATGCTATCTAGTACAAAGTGTTGTTAAGTGGTGGTTATAGAAGTGCTATAGCACTGTAGCGTAGTGTAATTGGAAAATGATAGAAGTATTGTGCTGAAAGTTGCAGTGAAAAACCACTTTATTTGTGTTTGTGATTCCGTCGATACAATCATTGTCTTTGGCATGAAAATCACTTATATATTGCTTTTGATCATAGCATGTATTCATGTGTTGTTCGGTATTTCAAGAGCAATTATTTGTTTTGGTTTTGATTTATTGTTGCTCCAATCAAATTCCTTTCTATATCCTTGACAGGAAATGATCAATTCTTGGAGCGTGCCTTTTGCTAAAGCATTTAGTAACTCGAACAATGTTCAATTATATCAGGTAATTATCTTTTTTGTTGAGATTCTATGCATTTTTTCGTCATTGTGTGTGACACAATTATCAGCTATTTGTGATAACACATAGCTGGACTCTCCCTCAAAATGCTTAGTGGCTGTTTACTTTCTAAACAAAATTCAATTTCAGTTTTTACTTTGTAAGTTTGTAATTTGTATGTCAATGGTTGAAATGACATTTGGCTATGGGTTTTTCTTTTTATTTATGATAGAGAGAAGATGAAAGCTAACTAGAGAAAATACATTTCCGGAAATACTGAAAACAATATTTTGATATTTTTCAGAGTTTGCTGAAATATTCAATACATTTTTCAAGTGTATTTTCAGAAGCTTCGATAATACCTTCTATAATGATTATTTTATCAGTAAAAATGAAAATAGAAAACACCTAAAGTAAACGGACCCTTAGCTTTCGATCACTCCATTGTTGCCACTGATTTAATGATTATCAGTCACGTGGCGACCAGCCTCAGTTAATAGAATTCCTACTGTCTTACTATATCAATTCAACTTTTATTTTGTCCTAAATGTGAAAATTATTATTCTCAAATCCAATTTTGACATAATCAAATTAGCATTACAAATTTTAATCCTATTTATTATCCAAACCAACTCTATTTCTTTCAATTTTCACCTTTTGAACGATGAGCTACAAATTTACAATGAAGCTTTTGCTTTGTCTACCAGGTATCATTTATAGATTCATGGCTTTTATGCCGCTCTCCTATAAAACGTTTACTTCTGCGGGCAATGAAGAAACCTAATCTTAATGAAGAAAGCAAGGATGCACTTCAAGGGAAAATGGTGTATTCATTTGGTGACCACTATTATTTCAGAAAAGAACTGAAGATACTGAATCTCCTCACTGGGTATAAAAGTGCTTTTACTTGCTTGTACAATTCATTCTTAGCCAGTGAAGTTAAGTTGTGAGTAGTACATTTTTTAACATTAATTTCACAGGTATATCTTCCTACTAGATAATTTTGGTAGAGTAAGATGGCAGGGATTTGGAGTGGCAACAGAAGATGAACTCTCCTCCCTTCTTTCTTGCACATCACTTCTTCTAGATGAGTAATGAAGGTAATACCATTGTTATATCAAGAAACACTTCTTTAAACCATTTCATTTCTCTTTAAAATTGTCATCTATGTAACATCAACACTTCAAAAGGTGTGTCCGGTGTCCGACACATTTGATTATATTTAATCATTTTTATTTTCTCAAGTTATTTCCAATGTCTACGTGTCGGTGGTAGTGTCTAGTGTCTATGAGTCACTGCTTCATAACTATCGTCCCTAGTTGTTTTCTTTTTAGTGTTTTTCTTGTTTGAAAAATTCTCTTTTCTGTGTAGGTACAAAACTACACTGTTGTCTGTATTTCAGAAATTTTGGGCTGTGATAAACAAAGTTGAATGAGATTTTTCTGTTTTAAGTGATAATTTAGACATTTATGGAGCTATTACCTTGTGTGGGAGGAAAATTGTAACCCAAGGAAGCTGTGTGAGGATAAATAATTATTATGTTTTTATTACAAATATTTTTGATCTGTAAGTTGAAATTATTTCCAATAAAAGCATACACAATTTTAGGATTATCATATAGTGTTGCTCTTGACCTGAAGATTATCCATGAGGATGCATCTTTTGTGATGATGATCACTATATAATGTGGCTGATGAAGAGGGTATCATTTCTTTTATGTCAAGAGATTTAAAGTTTTTTGTTTTCACTTTTATTATTCTCTACTGTTAAAACATAAATGTATACATGTGAAAACTAAAAGTTTTAGATTAATCACAAAGCAAAGTTGAAAAACTCAAATACATATTTTAATTGGAGTGAAAATAAACTATGGAATCAATTAGGGCGTGACAATTTGATTCAATTATCCATCTACTATATAATAAATTTTTTAATGGATTGGATCCAATCCATCCATTTTAAAATATGAATGGATCTAATCCATCCAAATTTTTTTTTTTTCGAAATGCAATGTAACACATATTTTATTCAATACAGTTTAATGGATTATATTTTTTAAAAAATATATAATTTTAAGAAAATATTATTATATTTGTCAAAAAAAAATATTATTTATTATAAAACTATTTTAAAATATAGTTTTTTTAATTATTTTAAAACTAATTAATTCTAAAAATATTTTTATTTATTGTGTTTTTGAAAACGGATTTAAAATTTATTATCTTAAATTGTTTTTAAAAAATCATAATTTAAATGATTATATATTTTTATTATAAAACAATTTTTTTTAAAAAAATTACATTATTTTAATAAAAACAGAATTTTTTTTTTTATTTTTTTAAAATAAAATTAATTAATTATTAATTAAATAGGATGGTGGTCAGTCATGGTAGCGCCTTTGACAAACACCGGCACCGCAACTCATCAGAACACCACTGCTAATAAATTTGTCTAAATTATTTAAAAACTGTAACTTTTTATATTTTATATTTTAGGAATACTAAAAACATTATTAATTTTTTTCTACAATAAATAAAAACCATTATTATTATTATTATTATTATTATTATTATTATTATTATTATTATTATTATTATTATTATTATTATTATTATTATTATTATTATTATTATTATTA